>NC_056729.1:1325153991-1325453991 GCF_019279795.1 Protopterus annectens
TTACTAGTGCAGGTTTATTGATAGTGCATATACTAAGCTTATATTTGTCAGCCCTGAGTCCTGAGAACTCACTAATCCTTGCAATCATTTCAAATAAGGGTGGGATAAAGTTGTCTTAAGGTTGACAGCATAATTAAACAGCCATATATATAAATTTAATTTTCATTTCTGCTTTACCTAATTTAATCAGTGCACTCTGCAGAGATTCATCTTCTGTTTGACCCAACTTAATTCCTGTACTATCCAAAGATTCTGTTGTATCTGAGGTCAGGGGCTAAGATACCAACATAAACAGCAAGGGCAGGATATATGCCCCTGTTGATTCGACTGCTACAATTCACATATGTGAGTAAGGCCAACATTAGCCAGGAATGTTGCTCATGCTATATAATACAAATTCTTAGTCTTTTGTAAAACATAGAATGTCATCCCAGCAATTTCTAGAACTACCACAGATACTCCCTCGGCACCTTGTCAGACAAAAGGGCCCAGTGTTTGTCTGAACCTCCATGAGATCTGACCGTGAACGTATATGAACCTCTATGTTAGAGTTTTCAGTGAAGTCAATTGATCATAGGAATCATCTCATTCACTTCCTTGTCCAATCTGGATATGAACACTCTTAACTTTGAATATACCACTGGTAGTGTTAAGTGCTAATGCAATGTTAGTTTTATTGTCTCTCCTTCAAGGGGAGAACTACAAGCATTACTTCTCCCAACTTCTCTGGGAACCTCTATTTCTCTAAAACACAGCATTTGAATAAGGGCTTCATAAAACTAACTGCTTTATTGTGCAACCTCCTAATTTATCTTTCTTACTAATTCCTTAAGGAACTGCTTCTCTTTTAAATGACCCCAACTGGAACACCTCTGCCTTTACACTTTGTGTATATTAGAAGAAATTTTAGAAGGTCTTTCATAATTCCAATAATTCCTTTATTAGTGCATTGACATATCTCCCTGCATCTAGAAGATTAGGAAGTAGGATCTTATACTTCCACATTTTCAGCTGATAAACTAATTATCGCTACAGTTTCTCCTTGTGCGCAGAAAAAAGGAACTTGTCCTCTTCATTTGGCCATATACCTCTTTGACCATCGTAGTATGCAACTGCATCTTCACACTCCTATTTCCTCATGCACTTCTCCCCCTGCTATTTTCCCCATGCACTTCTCCCCCCACCTATTTTCCCCATGCATTGCTATCCCTCCATGTTTCTCCATAGACTGCTTCCCCTCCTATTTTTCCCCACACACACTGCTCCCCCTCCTATTTTCCACATGCACTTCTTCCCCTCCTGTTTTCCCCACACACTACTCCCTCTCTATTTTTACCCCCACACTGCTCCCCCTCCTATTTTTACTCACACTTTGCTCCCCTCCCTGTTTCTGATGCCACTGTTAAATGCCAAATATTGTGTAATCGCTCTTTAAGACCTTTTATTTCTGGCTTAGCCCACTCCCGCCTATCCTACACAAAACTCACCCGTATGTTCATGGAATCCAGTTTAAATAGCATCAATTAGTTCATTACATGGGCCAGCTTTGGTACCTGTTCACCTAGTCTCTCCTTGTACTGCCAAGTTTAATTACTCAAGTGATGCATGTCTGTTCCCAACAGGAAAATCAGATACATTTCCATCCATTAACACCGTAGCAAAATTATACTTCCATGATGGTGCAGCGGTAGCGTTGTTGCCTCACAGCAAGAGGTTCTCCCATTCAATTCTCGGTTGGAGTGCGGGGGAGTGCCTTCTGTGTGGAGTCTGCATGTCCTCCCTGTGGTTGGGTGGGCGTTCAAAAGACATGTGTAAATGGGCATGCCTTCGTTGAAGGTTGAATGTCGAGCTGGCACATCGGCATTCGTGAAAATCTACTGCCGGTCATTAGCGGACCGGAGTTCTGCTGTGGTGACCCCTAACCGGGAAAAGCTGAAAGACAACAACAACAACACCATAGCAAAATTAATATCATTCTGTCTTGACTCTGTAGAGAGAACTGATCAACATATTTATTAGTAAAGCAGAGTACAAAGAAGGACCTTATAATTAGCTGTACATAATACCAGCAAATGGAGAGCATTTCTTGAACTGATATAGTGACCCCAGGCTGCAAGGAAAGCACTGTCTGACCATTCTTTATGCAATATCTTATTAGGATATTATACCGATATTACCTTTCTTATACAATTAGCAAAACATGTCTACAGAGTTTTCAGATTAGATATAGATATCAAAATTAAAATTTTGTGATGTAAAGAAATGCTGCTTTGTTAAGGTATTGTTTCAGATTTGTGGGTTATCTATGAGACAATGCCGCACTGGCACATCTCCTTATCTAATGATACATGACGAGAAAACCAAGCTTAGGCCCTCTTTGATACTGCAGAGAAGTTTTCCACTGTGCTTGATTATAGTTGTCATGTATTTATTACAGCTGCAATGAATGTTGTTACATTTGCATACATAGTTTCATAGTTTCATAGTTTAGTACTAGGCTATCTGCCCTGGGGCATTTGTAAGCCTAGTCATAGTGATGTGGCTTTCGCCACCCCATGAAATGGTACAAAAATGCACAGAATAGATTTAGAATACTGTGCCTCTGTCTAGTAGTGACACAATGAAGGTCCCCTTATATAATAGAATTAGTTTACTGTGCCCCTGTCTAGTAGTGACACAGATGTGACCCCTGGGGTAAACTTACGATCTCCCATCCACTCATCAAGATTTCTCGTGAAGAGAGTCAGTGAGGGGCTCTGCCTAACATGAACTGGGATCTTGTTCCAAAGCATGGGAAGCCTCTGGGTTATGAATCTATCCCTCCAGCATGTCCTGTTCATACTTGTGCCGAGGTTTAAGTCTTTAGCTCTCGTGGTCCTGATGGATTTGGATTTTTTGAGGTGGAGCATGTCCATCAGTTCCTGATTGGACATGGCCTTGTACGTCAGGCAGAGATCACCTCTGAGCAGGCGGTATGCTACTGAATAGAGCTGGAGTTTTTTTAGTCTGGCAGAATAAGACATATGTTGGAGACCCTTGATCCTTTTGGTGAGGTACTTTTGTGGTCTTTCCAGCTGTTGCAAATGCCAGGTGAGGTACATACCAAATGGGGCATTGTACTCAATCATGGGTCTGATGAGGGAGGAGTATAGGGGTACAATGACATCCTTGGATCTGGATGTGAATCCCTTCATGATAAGGTGTGCAAGGTAGAATGTTTTTCTAACCACTTTGGCAACGTGGGTGTCAAATGAGAGGTCGCTGTCATGCTGGGTTTAATTCTATTTTCATGCATTTACCTCTTATAAATTTGCAATATAACTGGCATAAGATACATGCAATAGTATTTTTATTTCTTACAGTGAACAGATGTTACAAACATAAAATATACCCATCATCTGGCATATCATTTATTTCAGTATGAGTTATTATAGGCTGGCCTTACACCAGGTACATATAAACTATCACATTTTAAATAGTTAATTTGAGTTGTCTAACTCATAAGGGCACCATTATATATACATGCAACTACATAAGATATCAGCACAGAAAATTAATTCATTTGTGTAACCAAATATTCTTATTTGACAGATTTATAGCACATCTGTTTTGTTCCCACGTTGAACATAAAACCATATAAAAGGGTATGACTTTGCCATTTAAGGTTTACATTTTGGAGTTCAGCCTCACTAGCAACCTGCATATAAGTATGCATTCTTTCCACTTTTAACAAGCATACCTTCTTATTCATCTTTCTCCTTTCACATTTGAGATACAGCTTGCTGCACATCTTAAAAACAGAACAACCATCTTATTATTTCCCCAAGGCTGTACTTTCCATTTAATTTTAGACTACATATTTCTAAGCATTCATTTTTATATTTCCTCTTCTTCATCTCTGACATTACAGAAATTGTTTCCTCATAAAGCAACTGACTTAACTAGAGTTTGATACATAACTCAGTCTCAACACATACAAGAATATTATAACATTTACCTTGTTCTGAATTCAACTTATTGCACTGCGAATAAAACTTACTTTTTATTCAAACATTTAGGTGTACCTGATTTTCTGCTGTATCTCCCTTCCACTCACTTCATGACCCATATTCTGCCTATGACCTTACAGAAATGGAAATTACTTCACATTTTCTGTCCCATGTACTACGTCAGCTTGACAGCAAATACATTACAACCATCCTGCAAGCAATAATTCCATCCCAAACTATATATATTCCTGGTCATAGGTTATAAATGTCTCCAAATTCTCACCAAATGCAGCATCTTGTAGAAAGATTACATTCTTTCCTGTTACACTCCCTAATCAGATAATCACAAAAACCCTTGTACAGAATGTTATTGGATTTATATACTGCTGTTAAACATGATCTGTTGAGAACATGCGTAAGTTCAGAAAGATCTGTTGCCACAACAGTACCCATAAATATTGTACATAATCAATCAGTCTGCTATACCATGCATCTACCACAGACATTAATTACCTCTTATTTGTTTCTTCTTTTAATCTGAGCATCTACCCCCAGAAGAGAAACCCCATGTTTACATTTCACACTGCACATTTTACACCCTACCTTCTCTATGTTAATAACAATTTTTCAGCCTCTGAAGTGTTAAGTTTACTTTCTTAGATGAGAATTACCTTTGCTTTACTCTCTTTAAGTAGATTTTAATTCATTTTTACTTGACAAGGTGGTTTAGCCCCAGACATTCCATGTTAAAAAGTGTATCATCCACTAACAGCAGCCCCCCCCCCCATTGTTATACTGCAGAAATACCCACATCCCTAGCTACACTGCATCAAAGGGAATAGCTGCCATCCTCTTGCACCACCTCTCATTCTTTGCCCTTCAGCTGGCATATGAAACATTAATATATTAAAACATCCCATTACTCAATCATATTGAACTCTCTTATTCTCATATTCTTTTCATAGAAGAAATCAAAAGGCCTAAGGCATTTTAAAAACACTTAAAATAAATTAACAGCTAAATTATTATGCTGTTATATCTGCATATATAAACATAATTTAAACAACTTCATATTAAAAAAAAATGGTTACAGACCTATTTGAAGTACCAGGTGGTTCCCCCCTGCTCATAAACATTAAAAAAAAATTGACTGTGACAATAGCATTATTTGATATGGAGCTACATGTTTATTATCAATGTTCATCAGAGTCACCTTTATATATTGCAATTCAGTACTATAATTCTATGGAGATCATCCATAGACAAAAATAAGTCCCACCCATAATTCCTTTATAGGAATCTGCCAAAATGAACCCACTAAGGTTTATAAATTTGGACTTTTGAGTAATGTCTAAAAAGTCTTGAAATATTAATGTCCTCAGTATCTTCTCCATTTGAAGTAAATCTGCCAAAACCATCTTTTTCTGATCGTGTACCTCCAGTTCATGGACCCAGTTCCAACCATCTTCTTCAGATCCAATACCTCCTTACTCAGAATATCAAATCATTTCTGCAGTTTCACAGATAAATGGTAGTGGTATCTGTCATTGAAAGAATTCTACTGCCCACTCTCTTTCGCATTCTAAAGGTAATACTTTTGTAAATGTCATTCCCTTGCCCTTAGCTTTGTTTATTGTAAACAACATCCTTGAGGTTTGTTTACCTTTTCCATTCTTCATCACCATAGAAGTTTGCATTTTGAATTCACTTTTGTTCACAAGAGTGCTCTGCAGATGCAGTTATACTGGTTGTCCAAAATGATCATCGCCTCACCAGACAGGTCACAGGAATTCATCTTTTATTTTATTTTATTTTACTTTATTCATTTGTTAAACACAGTAATGCACTGATCCAAAAGTACTGATATCAAGCGTTGGCTGACAGTTAATGTAGAAGATTAAAGCTATTAGCTGTTAACAAGCTCCTTCTTATAGTCCGTGGTTTGTTTAAATCAGCTTCAATTTGCTTGCTGTACAACTCTGAATGAGTCATTTAACCAGACAGGGATCCAGAGCAGTTGGAAAATTGGGCTACGCTTTTCAATTGTCTGATAGACTGTATGTCTAGTAACTACTTATGAATAAATAAAAAAGTACAAGCACAGCTACAAGCAGTACAATACAAGAGGACAACATATAAATGTGATTAGCATAACGTAAAGAGTTAATAAAGTAAAATACAATGAAAACAACTATCAATTCAAAGTTTACTCTACTGCAGTCATTGCACTGTTACATTGCCTTGTTAGGCAAAGGAAGGTGTGGACTGTCCAAGGCCAAGAATACAGCTTCTATGGGACCTGACAGTATCCCTGGCTGTGTTCTACATGAACTACATAGTGAACTGGCACCTCACCTGTGCGCCCTGTTCAATCACAGCCTCACCTCAGGCTTTGTCCCTACCGAATGGCGCACTGCTACAGTCATCCCTCTCCACAAAGGAGGATTGATTACAGACCCTGGGACCTATCTCCCCATTAGCCTGACTAGTCTCATATGCAAAGCTATTGAACACATCATCATGCACCTAATAAACAAGGATATAGGGAATCTCCAAACTCTGGATCCCACATAGTTTGGTTTTGTGAAGGGTTGAGCATGCCTGCTCAACCTGTTCATACAGCCTACCTTGATCTGGCCAAGGCCTCTGATACCATTTCCAACTCGGGAATCATAGAAAAACTCACTGAGCTAGGCATCAACCCATATATCACTAGCTGGGTTGCAAACTGGCTCACAGATAGAACCCATAGTGTGAAAGTAGTTGACTCCAAGTCAGACTGCTGACCAGTCATGAGTGGAGTCCCACAGGGTTTGGTCCTGGGTCCTCTCCTGTTTGGTATCTACTTCTCTGAAGTCCAGGCCAACGCGAAGGGACTCTGGCTAACAAAGTTCGCAGATGATTGCAAGTTGGGAGCTATTATTGACTCCCCAAGTGATGTTGACGTCGTACAGAAAGGCCTCAATGAGACCAATGACTGGTGTCAGAACCATGGCCTTAAGCTCAATGCCAAAAAATGTGTCTTCATCCCCTTTGGGAAAAACCCAGTTCCCTTGAATTACCACATTCATGGTAGTCCACTGAACACAGAAGGCGTTATAAGAGATCTGGGACACAGGTTGACAGCAACCTCTCTTTTGACCACCAAATTGCCACTGTGGTCAGAAAGTCCTTCTATGTGGCACATCTCATTACTAAGGGTTTTGCATCGAGGAAGAAAGAGGTCATTGTCTCCCTCTACTCTTCCCTCATTAGGCCAGTCATCGAGTACAATGCCCCATTTGGCATGTACCCACTAGACACCTGCAATAACTGAAGAGGCCACAAAAGTACCTCACAAAGAGGATCCTAACACTTGTCCTATATGGACAGACTCAAAAAACTCCAACTATTTTCTGTCTCATATCGCCTACTTAGAGGCGATCTCTGCTTGACTTACAAAGCAAGGTCTGACCCATCTCTGTTAGAAATGTATCTAAGGAAATCCCAATCCCTCTGCACCACATGCTCCAGAGACCTCAACCTCATTACCACAATCAACAGAAAATGCTGGAGGGACAGGTTCATAACCCAGAGACTGTCCATGTTATGCAAGAGGGGGTTGATAATCAGGAGACAGCATGGGCAAAGTGTCACAAAAGAAATGAGTACTTATAAGGTGCGTGTTATTGCTTTATTTCCTATTACTCTGACTCATATTGTATACTACCTCATAATATCTCAAAGATTAATTTTGATGTATATTGACTTTATGTAATCTAGTGTTTTTCTAGCTTTTCTCCAGAGGATTCACTAGAAAATATGTTTTTTTTTCCAGATGGACACTCTCATTAACAAATGTAGAGCATACATTGTACTTATTTTTATAGACCATAATGCCCAGTCTGTAAAGTTTCAAATTGATAAATGGCAACATCTGACTATCCATGAATAATTTATTCTGCAATTCAATAAAATACACACTGAATATAAAAGAAAAACAATAAAACAACTGACAGCCATTAATTCTGTGCAATAAGCCACAGGTGGCAGCTATATCATTTTGCATATGTCCACCTCCAAAATGAGTTAATGTTTTCCAGAGTGTACTCCCTGACAGTGCTTTCACTTACAACTAGCCAGTTTTCTAGTTTCTAGTTTCAGCACTCAAATCTGTTTCTTTGAGCTCAGCACTTGTTCTGAACTCATTGTAAGCACTAAATAAGCTACAAATTACTACAGCACTCAACTTTCCGCACTTGTCTAGAGAAAAACAGTTTTTAGTACTTAATAAATAAGCACCTATCCAGGCATGTCTAAGGGTCAGCTCCCGGTGTTTTCTCCTGTCTACTTGATGAATCTGGGCATCTTGGGGCAATGCAGCAATTGCCTCATGTACACAGACAACCCTCTCCTCCTACCACCCAACACTACAACCTGTGAGAGATGCACTTATATAGCCAAACTGGAAGCAAAGCTCTCCTCAACCAAGACTGGACTAGACAGTCAAGAGGAGAAGGTAAACACTTGCACCACACCACACTCATCACATAGTCCCTCAATTAACGTAAATCATGAATTATGTAAATCAAATATACTATTAGTCACCATAGATGTGGTGGATTTGTTTTCATCTATCCCTATCGAGGAAGGAATGCATAGATTTAATAACAGCATGAATAATTATAACACTTTAAATGCAGATAAGAAAATGTTGGCTTTAGAATTTGTGGACATAGTACTTAAACACAATTATGTGTATTTTGAAGGCGAGTATTACAGGCAGTGTAAAGGAGTAGCCATGGGGGTGTCTTGTTCCCCCATATTCGCCAATTTATTCTTACTAGATTGGGAGAACGAATATATTTTAAAAACTGAATGGCTGCAATGTATAGACCTATATACAAGATTTTTGGACAATGTCTTTATGGTATGGAATGGTGGTGAAACCAAATTATTGGATTTCATGAAGTACTTGAATTCAAGAAGTTATTATCTGAAATTCAAGTACTTCATGAAGTACTTGAATTCAAGAAGTTATTATCTGAAATTCACAGTTAGTAAGGATTTTAATAAGATTTACTATTTGGACACGGAAGTTAGGGTATAGAATAATAAATTTAGTACTAGAATACACTTTATAAGCACTTAAATGAGTGCATGGATCATGTAATCTCTAGCAGAACCAAGATGCTATCCTCCAAAAAAGGAAGCCAAGCTGGTGGCCCCCTGCCATAAACAAACTCTACAACAGAAGAAAGAAACTGTTGCAAAAAAGAGTAAAATCCCATGATGGGAGGAACTTCTGTGGTCAGCCTCAGTAATAAGCTGAGGTCCCTCATAAAATCCTCCAAAGCTAGTTACAAAAACAAAATTGCCACTGATTCTAAAGACAACCACAAAGCATTCTATAGCTATGTCAAGAATCTCAATGGCAACACTCAGATTTGCTCTGAGTTACAGCACATTGGCACTAAATATACAGAATCAACTGATATTGCCAACATCCTGGCAGATAGGTTCAGTGCTAACTTTACCCCTTTCTCACCCCCTAAAGGGCCCATCTCTATACCTGAAGAATGCAAAGTTCCTGCAATCATGACTGCACAGGTAAAAAACACACTCCCCAAAGCCAAGAACACAGCATCCATGGGACCTGACAACATCCCAGGCTGCATTCTCCATGAACTACAGAATGAACTGGCACCCCACCTAAGTACCATGTTCAATCATAGCCTCACCTCAGGCTTTGTGCCCACTGAATGGCGCACAGCAATGGTTATCTCAGTCCACAAAGGGGAGCCACCATGGACCCTGGGAACTACTGCTCCATCAGCCTGACAAGCCTGGTCTGTAAAGCTATGGAATGTATTATCATGGAACTTATAAACAATGACACTGGTAATCTCCAACCTCTGGTCCCTACCCAGTTTGGGTTTGTGAAAAGCAGATCATGTCTCCTAAACCTGATAGGCTTCTTTGAAGCAGTCAACAAATCCATAGATGAGGGTAACGTGGTTCACACAACCTAACTAGATCTCGCCAAGGCTTTTGACACCATCCCCCACTCCGGAATTATATATAAACTCACTAAACTAGGTACAAATCCCTATGTCACAAGATGGGTTGCCAACTGGCTCACTGACAGAACCCACACTGTGAAAGTAGCAGACTCTAAATCCAACTTCAGACCAGTGACAAGTGGAGTACCACAGGGTTCAATCCTGGGTCCTCTCCTGTTTGATATCTACTTCTATGAAGTACAGGCTAACACAGAAGGTCTTTGGCTAACAAAGTTTGCAGATGACTGCAATCTAGGAGCTATAGTCAAAACTCCTAACAATGTGGACATCCTACAAAAGGGCCTCACTGAGACAGATGCCTGGTGTCAAAGCCATGGCTTCAAGCTCAATGCCAAAAAGTGCATTGTCATACCATTTGGTAAAAACTCTGTACCCATCAACTACAACATAGGCGATAGTCTACTTAACACCAAAAGTGTGATAAGAGACCTTGGGACACAGATGGACTGTAGTGTCTCCTTTGATAATCACATCACCACAGTAGTCAGGAAATCCTTCTAAGTGGCACACCTCATCACAAAAGGTTTCTCATCCAGGAAAAAATAGGTCATTGTTCCCATCTACTCATCACTCATTAGACCCATTATAGAGTACAATGCCCCTTTTGGTATGTACCTCACAAGACATCTACAACAACTGGAAAGGCTGCAGATATACAAGAAATAATTCTTGATCGCTTCATAACTAGACTAAAAAGATGTCATCAACAAACCACTTAAAAAAATATATATTTTTAGAATACCAAGTCTTTAAATTAAAAATAGCTTCAGACTCCCATTTACTAAGTGTCACATTAGCATAAGTACTGGAGAAGTAAGTCCCCAAGGTAAGAACTGTCTCTAGCAGATCACACACTGTTTCAACTTGTCTGCTGGAGAAGGAACTATTCATAAAATTCACAAACTGACTGTACTCCATAGGAGTGAGGAATCACAGTAAACAAGAAATTAATATCAAATGTCACTTTTAGATACATACCAATTATATAGTTTTTGCAAAAAATATCCTGCATCACATATGTAATGCTGAATGCTAACTAAAAAAGATTTTAACACATCTTCTAAGTGCAAAGAGATGGGTTCTGTCACCCACCCCCTACCTGAAACAATAGGTCTCATTGTTGGAAGTGTAATGTGCTTTTTTTTTTACTTCACGTAACCCCTTGTCTGGTTTCATATTAAAATCTCTCCCTTTCTCTCTTTCCTTACAGTCCCTTAACCACATTCAAAAGTCCAACATAAAAAAACCCTGAAGTAACTGCCTGCATACAAGAACAAGGATACTGGAACCCCATACAAACCAGTAAAAAGCTACTACAAGTACTACTTTTATCAACAAACTGTGAGCAGTATAGGTCTAATATAATCTTCTCTCTGTGATACTGCCATTGGTTCTTCTCCTGTGCACATTAATAGACCCCTCTCCCTTTTCCTCCCATTTATTGAAACAAAAATATACAGTTTTCCAAAGCTTTGCATTTATTTTATATTCTACCTCCCTGATGCTCTACTAAATCTGCTTTTGAGTTCACATAGATAACCCCCCTCCTCCCCATCCAATACAGTCTCACCAAAGGTGATTTAAACCTCCTCCCCCTCCAATATGGTCTCAGCAAAGGTGATTTAAACCTGTGGTGCCATCATGGATTCTCAAAGCAGCTGCCTGTACCCCTCCGGGCTTCAGTTTACCTTGAAGTAAGTGCTTATTCTTTCTGAAACAACAGTTGCAAAGTCATTATATTATTTCAAGTATTTCTAGTATCCTGTCTCTGTTGTTTTTCCTATAAAAGAAAGTGCAGTTTATTTGAGACAATTGTTTAATATTTTGTACTATGATGTTTTGTTTTACAGCCTGATAGTTTAATATTTTGCACTATGATGTCTTGTTTTTACAGCCTGATAGTTTTTGCTTAGCATTCCCATGTAATATCTAGCAGTGCAGCCCTAAGCAATCTGTCTGTGTCGTACTATGTCTCTGTTGCTCTAACATATATTTTGTTAGCTGTTTCTGTAACATAAATGTGACTTTGCTGGAGTCCTGCAGGAAACTATCTGTATTTTGCTTATGTATTGCTCCAATATTATGTAAAGCCCCTTTAAGTCTGTTTCTTTGAAAACAGTTTGCCATTTATGACTCAAGCAATGTGTTTTAAGCCTATGTTTGGAGGGCTAAGATTTCTAGGCTTGCAAGGCATTTAAAACTGTATTAACACATAGTACAATGTCTAGCAAACTATCAGGAGTGTTTTCCTTCTCCTTCTGTTCAGTTAATGTGCGGCTGGTGACTCCTGTACTGTTTTCTTAGACCTGCATGCTATATTCTATATACCATGTGCACATACTAATGTTAGTATAGAGTAATTGAATGATTTATCACATATTAGTATTGCCCTGGTCTATTTGTGCTGCATTTATTCATTGGTATGCTTTAAATGTCTACTAAATGTTAGAATTGCACTCCACCCTGATAGTAATGTTTCTGTTTCACATTTCATGCTTGCATTTCTCAGCTATGGTATACTGTCTCTAATGTACTTCCCTCCATCTTCTTCAGTGACCCTTCTAACTGCAGCTATTTCTTACTCTCCATTCTTATTTTTAGATTTCCACAGCCCCTGCCAACAGGTTGCTCAGCCATCCCCCTCTTACTTTCCATGGCAGTTTTACCTGCTCTAGCAACTGCATGAAACTGGCCACGAAACAAGGACTAAAAAGGCACTGTAGGTGCACCTGAATTCCACAATATTTTAGGCTTATCCCTGTATTAAGTGCATAGTGCACTTTGTTAACTGTAGGCCAGGGACAGCAGCTCCCCCCCCCCAATACATTTACAAGCTAGCATTTCTTGTAATCTCTAATTGCAAAAATCCTTATTATACAGTCACATACCCTTTTAGTAGTTGTTCCTGACTCCCAGCTAAGCCAAACACACTAAAGTTAACATAAGTACAAATACACAGCAAGAGGTTTCTGAATTGGCTAAACAGCACATTGTAGGCAATAAAGATATTACTTTTGTTCTGCACGGTCCTGCATACATTCAAAAGAAAACAAAAACTAACATAAAAGCAAGGTACCTTTTCTCCAAACAGACATACCTACAACCAGTCTGTGGACTGAGTGATTGTTTTTTGTCTGACTCACTCCTACCTGAGGCCACTTCATCAACTCTATCACTTCCCTCCTAGACAACAAAACAATCCCACCACTCACTGTCCCCTCCCCTACCTCTAATGACACAAACTCCTTCTCCTTTATTTCCATTCCAACTTCCTACATAAAAATACTCCTATGAAAACTAAAACCCTGCTGCTTAGCTGCCTACCAACTTCCAAACAAATACATAAGACTAGCTGCCTCATCCATCACCTACCCCATATCATTACTAACAAACTGCAAAGTCTCTAAGCATTACGTTCCCAAATTATGGAAAATCTTTCAAATCATACCACTTCATAAGGGCGGCCCATCGAGAGACATAACTAACTACCTTCCCATCGCCATTCTATCCCCCCTTGCCAAAATTCTAGAGAAATGCATCCACCAGCAACTCATGAATCACCTCACAACCACTAACCTACTCTCCAGCACCCAGCATGGCTTCAGGCCTAAAGACAGTACTAACTCAGCCCTCATAACCTTTACAAAAGACCATTCACTACCTCAAAAATGAAAGACAACTAGTCTCAGCCATTTTCGTAGATATGTCAAAAGCTGCTCCTCAACAAACTTGCCACTTAGAATCTTAATACCACACCCCTAACATGGTTTCACAGTTATCTATGCAACCATCAACAGGGCACTAAATGGGCAAACAGCCTCTCCCCACTATTACTAGTCACCATGGGGGTACCACAAGGCTCCATACTTGGGCCCCCCACTTCATAATATTTAACAACAACCTATATACTGCCACCCAACATGCCACTGTCATCAAATATGCAGATGACTTCTCCCTTATCTGCTCAGCCCACTCCCCACAAAAACTCCAACACAAAATGCAACCATCATTCCAAGACATTAAAAAGTACCTCACCAGCCACCAACTCAACCTAAATCCAAATAAGCCCAAGCTCATAATTTTCTCTAATAAGTCTTTCAAACCCAGTACCCAATCCCTCTCCATACTATCTAACAATGGTACAAAAATCTAACCCACCAATCAGACCAAGCTGCTGGGGGTGACCACAGATGACTTACTAAAATTTGATAAACACATCTATCTGACCATCAAAAAAAATCCACTCTAAACTAGTTGCTCTATACAGGGTTAAACCATACCTTACACAATAAGCTAGACTGGCCACTGCAAAATCCCATTTTCTATCCACTCTCCTGTACTGCTCTGATGTCTTTACTAACCTATCAAAAACTGACCTAAATAAACTAGACTCCTGCTATAACAGAATAGCTAAGTTTGTCACCAACCAACCCCACAGAACACATCACTGCACTGCTCTTCGTCAGCTCATCTGCCTAGAACTTCCCAACCTATTATTACTAAAATAGCTTTCACTTGCCTATAAAATTATATTCAACCCTACCGACTGCCCAGCTTTATCAAACCTAGTCCAGCCAAACACAAACTATAGACTCCTCAGGTCATCCAAAAAACTAATGCTAAAAGTAACTCAGTCTCAGAACTATCACAGAGACCCCCTCTACTCCCATAAAATAGCCAAAGATTGGAATACCCTTCCTCAACAGATAACCAAAAACCCCAACCTGTCCACATTTAAAACTACCCTGAAAGACTATTTAAATGATAATTGGCTATGCCCCTGTACTGCTCCCAATTAATATTCTTCATGTTTTTTCCCACTCATCTCACACATGTTAGCCCAAATAGTGCTCATCCCACATAGAACTATCCCACTATCGGTCTTATCTTTAGTAATCTTTGTTCCTTCAGATGACCTAACTTGTAAAATTAGATGACCAATTTTGGTCTTTCAGAAGTGACTCACCTTGTAAAGCTACATGACTTATGTACCTCATATATATTGTAAAAAAATAGTATTCCTGTATGCCTGCAACATGCATGTTTATATTGTATTTTCTTATTATATTTTGCTATAATATTTTTGTTAAGCTCATTTACATATTGCTAGCAATGTGCTACGTAAACTAAGTTTACTGCTTGTACCTTACACTCACATTAATTAACCGCACCCTCACAACCACTCAATTTCCTCCTTCCAGTCAATCCTAGCTATCCAGTCATTCAAAACTACCTCCTCCACCCTATTACTCTAATTAACTCTTAACTACCCTCACTTCTTTCATTCAGCATACAATATGTTACTCATCCTACTTAAGTCCCTCCTTCTGCTCACTCTTTCCTACTCCACCTCCTATCACTCCCACTGCCACCACTCCCACTCTTTTCCTATCTCCCTCAATCACCACAATCCACTAACTTCTATAAACTTCTCAGTAGCTTCCGCACTGTTTACTTACTTTCAAACTCTCTTACATAAATTTAAAATACTTCTCCCCCCTCTTCCCCCACAAAACCTAAACTAAACCTTCTCTTCTACAGCCCCCTTACCACAGCATACAAACCCTCCTTTCCAAGCTTTCTACTGGCTGGCGATATTCACCCCAACCCTGACCCACCTTCCAACCCAACCACAGGTACCCATATTCCCACCTCTAACACCTCCACTACATTACCTGACCATTGTCTCTCCTTGCCCCCTATACCCCCTATCCAAACTCCTCAACCTCACACCCCAAAATCTTGAAAATACTCTTCCCTCAATATTCAAAGCATTGCTAACAAAGTTACTTCTTTCCATGCCCTTATCTCTCTCTCTACAACCCTGACATTCTCACCATTTCGGAAACATGGTTACATCCCCATATCAGAGACTCTGAAATCCTCCTCCCTGGTTACAACTTTCTATACCTCCATCGACACAAGAAATAAGGTGGTTTTGTAGCTACTATATACTTTGACGAACTTTATCTCAATCCTCTAACTATATCTCCTCCCAGTTTCCATCCAGCTGAAATTCTTATTCTAACTGTAAATTAAATAATCACAAAAACCTAGCCATAGCAGCAATTTATATCCCACCTGGCAACAGCATCCCTACCCTTGAACACTTTCTCACCTGGGCATCTCAAAACATCTTTTATGAGACTATCATCCTAGGTGATGCCAATATTGACTGGAACTCCCTTAATTCCTACTCTCCCATTACTAGCATTCTAATACTAGCACTCTTTGGTTTCTCTCAACTTATCTCCTACCCTTATCAATAAACACACAAATAACAGCACTACCCTTGACTGGATCCTTACCTATAACCCAAATCGGTATCACAGTGCCACCAGTCTACCTAACTCCCTCAGTGACCATCTCCCTAGCCATACATTACGACACTCACCTCATCTGCTAAAACTTCACCAATACAAAGACAGCTGGAATCTCTCTAATTTCTGCCTAGATACTTTCAATAATCTTCTCTTCTCTCTTAACTGGTCCTTTCTCTATACCTTTGATCTCAATGAGGCTGTCTCCAAATTTAAAAACACCTTCCTGAATATCTTAAACTTCTTAGCCCCCACTAGAAAAATAAGAACAAAAACAAACTTTGCTCCAAGGTTAACCCAATCCACCCATAAACCAATGCTTAAATGGGACATCATCTGGAAAACCTGGAAAAAAACAAACTCTCATTGCCAGCTCCAAACCTACAGAGAACTTAGGAACCTAACCAAGAAACACATCGATCTGTACAAAAAACAATACTATCAAAAACCACTAGATAACCCTAACTCCAACATGAAAAAGTTTTGGAATAGTATCAACAAACTCTTATATCCAAGCAACCCTTCTACCCCAGCCCATCTCCTAACAGCTCACCAAGCACTGCCTCCTTTCTTAATTGCTTCTTCATCAACTCTATAAAAAAGTTAACTAAACCTGACAACACGTCCCTCTCCCCTTCTGTTCCCCTTCCCTATACCAATTCCACCTGTTTATTTCTTAAACCTGTCACTACTGCATGCATCAAATCTCTTCTTACCAAACTGAAAACATGTACCCCCTCTGCTGACAACTTACCTCCTCTATTCCTTAAACATCAGCTAACTCTGTTGCACATCCAGTTTCCATATTAGTAAACAGGTCAGTTCAAGAGAACACAGTCCCTGATATCAGGAAAAACTTCTGTCATACCCTTCCACAAAGGTGGCAATTCAGCTGAACCAACCAACTACAGACCTATCACCATACTAGCTCCCTTATCCAAAATTCTAGAAAAATGTATTCATAACCAGATTCTCAAACACATCATACAAGACAACCTATTAATTCCCACCCAACAATGTTTCCGTCCTCATCACAGCATCTCTACAGCTCTCATTTCATTTACACAGAATATTGCCAAAGCATGGGACAATATCAGACTAGTCTCATACCTCTTCCTTAACCTATCTAAAGCCTTCAACACCGTTTCCCATACCCTACTGTTCTCAAAACTTTCTTCCCTTAACCTCTCCTCTTCTGCTATACTGTGGTTCTCCAGTTACATCTCCAACAGATTCCATTCCATCAAATGGCTTTCCACTTCCTCCCACTACAAACAGTTGTCCTCCAAGGGTCAATCCTTGGACCTCTCCTTTTTAATATCTTTACAAATAACTTACACACTTCCTGTCCAAACTCCTCACTAATACAATATGCAGACAACTCCACTATTATCGTGTGCTTTGATAACATTCCCCACCTCCTTGCTCTTACTTAGGATTCCCTCCTTTCAGTCAAAAAATGGCTGACCCATAATCAACTACTTCTCAATCCTAAAAAAACAAAACTTTACTCTTTCTCCCCAAATCACTACAACAACACAAAAATGCCTTCACGGTCTCTTCTATTAATAATACACTTATCTCTATTAAACCACATACTAAACTTCAGGTGTATTCATAGATGACCAACTAAAGTTTGACATACACATTCAGCAAGCCATCAAAAAGACCCACCAAAAACTTAGTCTCTCATACAGATATAAAAAAATACCTCACTATTAATGCCAAACGTTCTCTAGCACAGACTTTCCTTCTCCCATCCTTACTTTATGCAGTCCCTATTCTCACCAATATTCAATCCAATCTATTAGGTAAATTTGAAACCACCTACAACAAAATAGCCAGATTCGCTGCCAACCTTCCCTATCGCTCTGACCACTGCATAGCTTTAAAAACCTACAATGGCTTGAGCTACATAGCCATCTCCTTCTTCCCCAACTCCACCTCACACACATTTTCTTAAAGCAATCCTCCCACTGTCCTGCCCTCACAGACCTCATCACTCCCTATTCCCTTAAGCTTACCCTGCACACCACAGACCTACACCTCTTAGACATCTGCAATCCCAATACAAAATATTGGCAAACTTTTATACAGCCACTCCGTTCCCAATGCCTGGAACAAACTTTCCCTTTCTCTAAGAACAAACAGCAACTTCCTTAACTTCAAAAAACTTCTAAAGGACTTATTTACTAATTCCAGGATCTGTCCTTGTCCCACTCCCACCTAAACTGCTCCCTCTCCTCTTCCCCTCCCCTCTCAGCTCTCACACTTTACCCCATCTACTCATTTAATGTCTTTATGATAGTCTACCAACCTTGAATTTCTCTCTGATGGTAATTGTTAGATAGAATCTAACTTTATTTATTATATTTTGTATACTTAATGTGTACCATGGCTGTTTAAACCCTCAATATTACTCTTGTATTCTAACATGTTCATTTATAAGTTGTATTTTGTTTCTCCTGTGTATATACACTTGTATGTTAATATTGTATGAAGTTTTGTTTTTGTATTTGTTTATTTATGGAGCTTTTCTCCTTGAGTATCTGCTGAAAAGGGCTAACCTAGTTAACAAATGTCAAATAAATAAATAATACTTTTATGGATACAGGAGTAACAGGATGAGAAACAGTAAAAAATTAAATAAGTCGAGAGATAAATGTCCAGATAGTTGCAGATCATCAGCATAACTATTTACTCTATGTATAATAGTACTAAGACCGAACACATCTGCTTTAAAAATACTTCATCATTCAAAATCCATAAGCATATCTGCTTCTTTGATGACAATGTCAGAATTGTTTTGCAACTTAATTAGTGAGTCATGCTCTTCTCAACTTAAGTTATAGCTTTTTTATCTTATCATGTTTTTTATACAATTACCTTAACTGTTTTTCACATACATTGTGAAAAGCATTTACAACCAGAGGATTAAAAGGGATAAAAATACTGGATTTCTTACGTACCTGAGTATCATCTGTATTGTTCTTAAACATTAACTTTAAAGTCAGATTTTGTACAAACTGTTTCAAATCCATTAGTGCATCAACAATGGTATCTGTATCAGATGGAATAAACTGGTCCTTTGTTCAAAAGGGAATAATTAGTGTGAGTCAATTCTACTTTAGAGTGATTAACCACTGACTGTTTATTTACCAGATATGAATCATAGACTGGCTGCGTGTCTGCGGGCCATTGTACCTTCTTCTTTCTCCTATGCCTCTTCTTCTTGGCCAGCCTCTCAATGAATCCCAATACCTTATTTCCACCTTCTCTGGCAAATTCAACTGTAAAAAAGGTTATGGCTGAAAATTCTCATTCAAGACCACCAGAGTGATCTATCACAGTTGAAGCCATTATAGCTGTACGTGATGGAATTGCAGAAACAGAATAATGATTATTATCGGTATTTAGTGTTGATGGAGAAGTACAGTGAAGGTCAGAAGGAGTTGCATTGTGTCTTTGTGGACTTAGAGAAAGCATATGACAGGGTGCCTAGAGAGGGGTTGTGGTATTGTATGAGGAAGTCGGGAGTGTCAGAGAAGTATGTAAGAGTGGTACAGGATATGTACGAGGGTAGTGTGACAGCGGTGAGGTCTGCAGTGGGAGTGACAGATGCGTTTAAGGTGGAGGTGGGATCACATCAAGGATCAGCTCTGAGCCCTTTCTTATTTGCAATGGTGATGGACAGTTTGACAGACAAGATCAAACAGGAGTCCCCGTGGACTATGATGTTTTCAGATGACATTGTGATCTGTAGTGAGAGTAGGGAACAGGAGGAGAAGACCCTGGACAGGTGGAGATATTCTCTAGAGAGAAGAGGAATGAAGCTCAGCAGGACTAAGACAGAATATATGTGTGTGAATAAGAGGAAGGATAGAGGAATGGTGAGGATGCAGGGAGTAGAGGTGGTGAAGGTGGATGAGTTTAAATACTTGGGCTCAACAGTTCAGAGTAATGGTGAGTGTGGAAGAGAGGTGAAGAAGAGAGTACAGGCAGGATGGAGTGGGTGGAGAAGAGTGTCAGGAGTGATTTGTGATAGATGAGTACCATTAAGAGTGAAAGGGAAGGTCTACAAGAGGGTAGTGAGACCAGCTATGTTATATGGGTTGGAGACAGTGGCATTGACAAAAAGGCAGGAGTCAGAGCTGGACGTGGCAGAGTTAAAGATGTTAAGATTTGCACTGGGTTTGACGAGGGTGGTCAGGATTAGGAATAAGTATATTAGAGGGTCAGCCCAGGTTGGAAGGTTTGGAGACAAAGCCAGAGAGGCAAGATTACATTGGTTTGGACATGTGCTGAGGAGGGATGCAGAGTATATTGGGAAAAAGATCTTAAGGATGAAGCTGCCAGGTAACAGGAAAAGGGGAAGGCCTAAGATAAGGTTTATGGATGTGGTGAGAGAGGACATGCAAGTGGTTGGTGTGACAGAGCAAGATGCAGAGGACAGGAAGAAATGGAAACAGATGATCCGCTGTGGTGACCCCTAACCGGAGCAGCCGAAAGAAGAAGAAGATCGGTATTTATGGGTTCACTGCATCAGTATTAGTTTCTGGCATAATAAATTCATCTAGATCGTACATAGAGCCCCTATTGTATGGCTTGTTTTTTTCACATTCAGTTCCTTCTTTGACCAGGAAAAAATGTTCCCAGCTTTAAAATCATTAATGTTGTTAGCAAGCTTATGTTTTTTAGTAGCTTCAAGCCGCAATTCAAAAGCATGTAACCAGCTGGACCTTACCAATAATAAAATGTCAATAAATAAATCAATACAGACAGAAAAAAAAACTCTCCACAACAAAATTCCATAGGCTTTTTTTGCCAACATTTGACTTAAATCATTTGTCTACTATACATTTTACTGCATTAGTGATGTCTAACTCTGATGCATTCGCATTGTCAGTTGTTGTAACACTATGAAAAAATATTACATTATCATGTACAAATACAGTGTTACACTCATTGTTTTCATCTTTTAAACGTCTTCACAGGTTTGACTCAAGAGTACTGTCTGGTTAGGTGTCACAGTAGACAACTGGAAACTGAGGGGGTCAAACCCCACTCTATAGGAAGATGCTCACTAGTCATCCACAGCCTTAATTCTCTGCCTTAAATCACTTGACAAAACACATTTTGCAGGCCAAAAATGTTTTCCCCTTTATGCCTGTTTTTTACAAATATAAAAAAGAAATGTTGACTGAGTATAATACTACTGGACTCAGCAGAAAATGATTTTAAAGATACAGAAGTGCATGATGTATGTATATGAGGTATACTGGCAAAATATTTGAGATAGAGATCATATAATTTTATCACTAAATTCCACATGCCAGCTAGACATCAGTATTTACGACAGTTTAAAATCCCACTGACATTTCAAGAAAAGAGCAGCTAATTAGCCTTTGTTCTAAATGTCTATATATATACTATCAGACCCAATGTAACAGCACTAGTCCTGAAGCCTTTTCTGAATTAATCCTGGTGATTTTAAGTAAAAATATACTTGATTATGTTCTAAGTATTTAAAGATATAAGATGATAGGAAATTAGGTCTCCATCAGTTTTATCATTGATTTTTGTCTTACTCTAACCGACACCAAAACAACTTCTTTCCTTGATTCAAGTCAGTAAACTATTCATCAGTTATGGTACCATGAAATAAATAGGTTAGTGTCCATTTCACTATTGTAATTCCAAAGCTCAAACATTTAAAGTATGCTCTGTTCCTAACCTTAACAAGGCATGTAAATTATATTTGTATACAATGTCGTAAGGTCTTCACATGAAAAGAAGAGTAACAATTTTTTCTAATGAGTAAGAACACAGCTAAATAAAGAACTAACTTGTACAGCGCATTTAAATAATTTATTGAAACAGTCAGTAATGTTCTTATTTTTTGGAAACTGCTGAGTCTCGTATTAACTTCATATAAGAATTATTTAAATTTGTGACAGTATAATACCTGCCCATCCAGCCATGCTTATGAGTTGTATCTTACTCCTGTATTGAACCTGTGAATAGCTACTGCCATCCATAGAGTTTATGAGACAAGTATGGAATGAAATTGCATTGCTAGGACTATTGCCAGGCCTATTTTCTGTGTCACACTCACTCCGTACACATACACACATATACACATGCACGCACACACACACACACACACACACACACACACACACACACACACACACACACACACACACACACACACACACACACACACACACCAAGGAACAATTTAAATTTGTCAATCTGTCTAAGCCATGTCTTTGGGAAGTGGGAGAATACTGAAGTACTCAAAAGAAATTCAACTCTAACACAAAAAAGACAGAGAGGCTCTTCACCGAGGACACACTAGCTGGGGACTGAACTGAGAACCTTTGGTTGGATGCCACAATGGTAGTCACTGTTCGACTGTGACATGTTATGTTTCCTATATTTCTTTTATAATTCATTAGATTTTTCCTTATTTTTTAAATACTTTTCTTCAAAAATGGATTTTTTTTCCGTGTGGCAGTGTAAGTGTATCAATTATACTTTGTCATGGTGAAGGGGACTGTGTATCTCACTGCAATATGCTGGGCTAAATGAATCAGAAGCCATAATCAAACTTGTCAGAAGAAACATTAACAAGCTGAAACATGCATGTCCACAGCTAGTAAGATATGGCATTATTGGGGCATTAATGGGCATTCAGAAGCCATGTGGCTGAAACACTTGATGTCCTTAAGATGTCATTTGCATAAATCCCATGGGCCTCCATTACAGGGATGGATGTGTGTATATTGGGCCTCCATTACAGGGATGGATTTGTGTGCATATATATAAATATATATATATATATATATATATATATATATATATATATATATATATATATATATGGATCCCTTTCTACATCACGAATCCCACAACACCAAACTTCAGAATGCTGAGACGAAAATAATGAATAGCCCACCACCTAAATGGTTTTGTCTGAGACTCCCCAACCTCAGATCTGTAGCAAACAAACTTGTAAAAGGAAAGATACAGGTTCATCATCTAAATTTGTCACAGAAGACACAGATTTGAATAAAGGGGAGGGTTCTCCTATGTTCCTCTTCTGAGTTATCACTTTTGGAAAAATCCTACAATTGATAAAACAGAAGGGAGTTTGGTCTACCGATGCACCTTCCCCAGAAGAATCCATGTTCCTGCAGACTTTTGGAGCTGGATCTTTTACTGGTTGGGTGATTCCCCCTTCTTACAACTTCATTCATTTTGTAGTTCAGAGAGATTTGAAGGAACGTGACATGCAGAGCTGATACCGAAGAACCCTGACAAGATCTTAGTAGCTACTAAGATAGGACAAATTGGAGTAAAGGTCCCCCAGTAGATGAGATGCTATGGTCATAGTGGTGGCCACTAAGAAAGAAACTCTCCAATGAGAGTACATCTGTTCATCCCACTAATAGGAAATCTAGGATGCTGGACAGATTTGGAAACAGATTTATGCTTCAGCAACCTTTCCCTTAGATTGCAGAGAGAAATGACCAAAGAGCTTATCAATTATCTTGTAGGTAATTTGACAGTGAACATCCACAAAAATGTGGAATCCCAGCTATCTACACAAAATTCTATTTCCAACATCTACATGCATCTGCTGTCAAACGCAGCTGATGAAGCAACCAGAGCAACAGGCACCTTCATAGCCATTCACAGTCATGCATGGATATGATTATGTGATTTTGCAGTAGGCTTCAAGATGTATGATTCCACTCTTTTTGGACCAAAGATTAAGGACAAGCTAACGAGAAGTGAGCAGGATGATAAGACCCTGTCTGCCATTAGAATACTCTTCAAAGGACCCTTTCATGGAATCAGCAAGGAGTAAGAAGATGTGGTTCAGAAAATCTCAAGGTTTTAATCAAGACACTTCCTCAGACATGCCCACCTGTGACAAAGAATTTGACGGTTTCAGTGGATATCATCCTAGGGACAGAGGTGGTCTGCAAAACTAAAGATTTTGTGGGCCTTTTTCTGAGAAATCCTTCCAACACTCCTGAAGGGATGCCCAAATGCTGCACTCCTTTAGGCATTTGGGGTCACTTATCCCTGCACCATCAAATGTGAGTGCTGGACATCTCTTCATACTTATGGGTGATGCTGATAATCACCAGGGGATACATAATTCCCATACTTTACTCTCCCAAACCAAGAAAACAAATTCCCCTATGGCCATCCTACCAAATGTAATCTGCCACAACAGTAGTCAAATTGCTGTTAGAAAAATGGGCCATCTAACAGGCCCCACCAGACCAGATAGGATCGGGTGTCTACTCCAGGTTATTTTTAATTCCACAAATGACAGAGGACCTAAGGCCAGTTCTAGAGCTCAGTCATTTAATCCAGTTGGTGAATTGACAAAATTCTGGTTGGTTATAGTTCAGTCCATCCTACTCCTATTCAGGAAGGACTACTGGATGTGATCAGCAGATTTACAGGATGCTTATTATCATGTAAAGGTAAACAAGCAAGCAAGGAGATTCCTCTATTTCAGACTGGGAGCCAATCATTATCAATTCAGAGCTCTGCGCTTTGGTCTCACCATAGCCCCTCGGGTGCTCACCAAATGCATGACACTAGTCATAGCCTGTCTGAGGCTGCAAGGATTCCAGATTTTCCAGTACCTGTATGATTAGCTCCTTACTGCTTCAACCAAGAATCTGCTCATGCAAAGGAGGGACACCTAACTTCAGTTACTTCACAGATTGGATGTTACAGTCAACATTCCAAAATGTCAACTTAATCCCACTTAGTCACTGGAATCCATAGGATGCCACCTAGACACACAACATCAGATAGCTGTCTTACCACATTCCAGGATTCTTTCTCTTCAGAAAGTAGCAAATCAGTAATTATAACATTCCTCAGTACCATTGAGATTGGTTCTGAGACTACTAGGTCTAATGGCCTCAAAAATCACTCTGGCTCCCTATTAACTCAAACAATTCAACAGTTACAACTTCATCTTCCACTGATTGCAACCATCACACTAATCCCAGTATATAGGACTCACATCAGGCAGTGGGTATCTTCCTCAGTGTTATTCAAGGGCCATCTTTTCTGTCTTCATCCTCCAACAGCTGTAGTCACCATGGAGGTTTCTGTTTTAGAGTTGGGGGCATTATTAAGGGAAGACAGTTCAAGGTACCTGGACTCAATTAGAGGCCAATCTACACATCAACATTCTGGAAATTAGAGCAGTCCTATTAGTGTTGTATACATTCCAAGTCTCTCTTCCAGATGGTGTGATATCCATTCAGACAGACAATATGTAATTTGTCTGGTATATCAGCAAACAAGGAGAACCAGATCTTATCCCCTATGTTGGGAAGCCATGAGGGTTTGGCAATGGACGATATGCTCCCATCACTTTCTTGTAGCAATGCACATTCCGGGGATATTCAATGTGCTATTTGACAATCTAAGCAGAAACATTCTTATGCTTCATGAGTGGTCTCTCAATCAGTCAGTGGCAAATTAAATTTTCCATCACTGGGGCCAACCTTGTCGTAATCTATTCCCATATCATCTCAACAACAAGTTCAGCAGTTACTCTTCCCTCTTCCCTCCTCAAGGTCACTCACTGAGGGACTTTCTGGTCCACAATTGGCCTCTGGGTCTTCTATATATCTTTCCCTCATTTCCCTTTATTTTAAAGTTCATGCAGAAAACCAGGAGGTACAAGGCAAAAGTAATACTCATTGCTCCATGTTGGCCCTGACAAGTTTGGTTCTCATTTCTTTAGCCTCATGTTTTATGTCCTCCCTGAACATTGACTCACAGCCCAGACCTCCTATCACACCCATCTGATTATCATCTCCCAGATCTAGACACTCTGAATGTGACCACTTGGTTACTCCAAATTTAACGATAGCCAGAGATGCTAGGTTTTCAGAAGTAGTTCATCTTCTAACTGCTTCTCAAAAATCTAGCACTAGCAAAGTAAATGGAAATGATTTCCATTCTGGGCTATAGAAAAGGGATTGCATCCTTTCTCTGCTCCTGTCCCTTCAATTTTACATTTCTTGTCAGAATTGTTTCATAAAGGTTACAGTTTCTCCACCATAAAAGTCCAATTAGCAGCAATTTAAAATGTTCACATTGACCATAATCAGACACAAATAGTCTCTCTGGAGATTTCTAAAGCTTGCCTCAAGGGAATCGTTCTTCTCAGATCTCTGGGGCATTACAGTAATGTTAAAGGCTCTTACACAATCCTCTTTTGAACCAGCACCCAGAACAGATTTTAAATTTTATTTTATTTATTTTACATTTGTTTACAAGGGGTGTCCAAATGGGCCAGTGGCCCTTTTTCAGTGGAGGCCTGGGGAGAAAAGCTCCATTACAAAAACATATTAAAACAATACAATAAATCAATAACAACGAAGAGTACATAACTTTGTTATAGATAGCAAATAGTTTATTCATAAACAATAAAAAAAATGGGAGAGTAATTTAAAGTGGAAAAAAGAAAGCTAAAAAAACAAACTAGCATGAAATAGGTTGTGCCATGATTGATAAATGACTGATCGGCAGATCATTATCATGGTTTTGGTGGTAAATATTTATGAGATACATGTATGGCATATGAACAAGAATATGGCTGATTGTTGCTAAGCTAATGTTACTTAAATACCTAATAGTTAAATACTTAATATGGAAAACACTTTTCTATATGGCAGTCACTTCATCCAAAAGAATTTCAGAATTATGGGCTCTTTCTTTCAAACCGTTTTATCTGATATTTCATAAGGATAGTCTTCTTAAAACCAAATAATTATTTTACTCAGAATGTGGTATCTGAATCTAACATCAGTCAGTCAATACATCTTTCAGTTTTCTTCCCAGTGTTCTCTAACAAAGGATAGTATACACTACATTTGCTTGATGTACATAGGCAACGTAGATTTTTATCTCCACAGGACAAAAGAATTGTTCATCGCCTTTTCCAAAGTCAAACTGAAGTGCAGTGTTTCGAAGGTCACCCTCTCTAGATTGTTTGTTCATTACAAATTGGATTTACCATTTTCTAAAAACCAGCAGCTCATTCAAAAAGATCAGTGGCACCTTCCACAGTTTTTCCAAAAAAACCTGCCCATTGATGAGATCTGTGCTGCTGCAACATGGTCAGCTCTTTGCACCTTTGTGTCTCATTGTAAGCTGAATGCGCAATCCAGATCACACGCCTCTTTTGTCTGCAATTTGCTCAGGAATGTCATTCCTTGATGCCTCCCAGGAAACTGGTAGCTAGGGAATCTGTCCCACTTGTTGAATCACAACAAAAATGACAACATCAGATACAGATTTTATGTACTCACCATAACAATAGATCCATGTTATCCTATTTTTGTCTGGTTCAACATCCCTCCCCCCTTCCAAATTGCCACCTATTCTACCTTGAAAACTAGGTAGTACCATGCCTCTCAACCTGGAAAAATCAAAAATCTGGACAAAGGCCCATGACAAGTAGGCACAACTGGCCAAAAATCTGTATGCTGATTAACATAAAATTTGCATACATGATTATGTGACCCCACCCACCCACCCACTCAATGGAATAATGGGATACAAATATTCAGAACTGCTAAACAGAAAAAAATAATAATAATAGTCATGCTGTACGCAATAACAATTTGCCTAGAACAACTAAATGAACGTAGGTTTCAAAGACTGATTCTTCTCTTTTATGAGGACATCAGTGGAGGGGACATACAAAGTATTTTGTGTGCACAACAAGCCTGAAGAAGCATTGTTCATAGAGTCATAGGTTCATAGGTTGGTACTAGGCTATCGGCCCTGGGGCCTATACAAGCCTAGTCATAACAATTCCCTGAATATTTCTTCCTGCAATATTTACTTCCCTGGACCCCTGTCTAGCAGGGAGACTGACGTGATCCCTGGGGTGACTTTCCTATCTCCCATCCAATCGTCAAGGCTCCTTTTGAAGACCACCAAGGAGGCGCTCTGCTTGACATTTATGGGCAGTCTATTCCAGAGTATGGGGAGTCTCTGGGTCAGGAACCTATCCCTCCAGCATGTTTTGTTCATTGTGATGACAACATTTAGATCCCTGGAGCGTGTGGCTCTGAGGGATTGGGATTTCTTTAAGTGGAACATGTCCAACAGTTCAGGGTTTGATATGGCCATGTATGTTAAGCTAAGATTGCCTCTGAGTAGACGATATGCCACAGAGTATAGCTGGAGTTTTTTTAGACGGTCAGTATAGGGCATCTGCTTTACGCCTGTGAGTCTTTTAGTGAGGTATTTCTGCGGCCTTTCCAGCTGTTGCAGATGTCTTCAGAGGTACATACCAAACGGGGCATTGTACTCTATAATGGGTCTAATGAGGGATGAGTACAGTGGGACAATGACCTTCTTTTTTATGGATGAAAAGCCCTTAGTGATGAGTTGTGCTACATAGAAGGATTTCCTGACTGTTGTGGTGAGGTGGTTATCGAAGGGGAGACCACTGTCCACCTGTGTCCCTAAGTCTCTCATCACACCTTCGGTGTTTAGTGTACTGCCACCTATGTGGTAATTCATAGGTACATGTTTTTTTCCCAAAGGGGATAACTATACATTTCTTAGCATTAAGCTTGAGCCCATAGCTCTGGCACCAAGCATCTGTTTCTGTAAGGCCCTTTTGTAGAATATCCACATCATTTGGGGATTCAATAATGGCTCCCAGTTTACAGTCATCTGCGAACTTTGTTAGCCAGAGTCCCTTAGTGTTGGCCTGCACTTCAGAGAAGTAGATGCCAAACAAAAGCGGTCCCAGGACTGAACCCTGAGGTACTCCACTTGTCACTTGTCTGGAGCTGGATTTGGAGTCGGCTACTTTTACAGTGTGGGTTCTGTCAGTAAGCCAGCTGGCAACCCATCAAGTGATGTAGGGATTTATGCCCAGCTTAGTAAATTTATATATGATTCCAGAGTGGGGGGATGGTGTCGAAGGCATTGGCAAGGTCCATATAGGCTGTGTGGACCACCTTACCCTCATCCACAGCTCTGGAGACTGATTCAAAGAAGTCAATCAGGTTCAGGAGACAAGTTCGGTCCTTCACAAACCCAAACTGGGTGGGGTCCAGTGTTTGAAGGTTGACAATGTCTTTGTTTATAAGTTGCATGATAATGCATTCCACGCCTTTGCAGATCAGGCTCGTCAGACTGATGGGACAGTAGTTCCCGGGATCCAAGGTGGATCCTCCCTTGTGGAGTGGGATAACTGTAGCTGTGCACCACTCAGTGGGCATAAAGCCTGAGGTGAGGCTATGCTTAAACATGAGACTTAGGTGAGGTGCCAGTTCATTTTGTAGTTCATGTAGTACACAGCCTGGGATGTCATCTGGTCCCATGGATGCTGTATTCTTAGCTTTGGAGAGTGAGGTTTCTACCTGTGTGGCCATGATTACTGGAATTTGGCAATCTTTTGGTATTGAGATGGGCCCTTTAGGGGGTGAGAGGGGGGTGAAGTTTGCACTAAATCGATCTGCCAGGATATTGGCGATATCCTTGGGATCAGTATATTTAATGCCATTCTGTTGTAGCTCAGAGCATATCTGAGTATTGCCATTTAGATTCTTGACATAATTATAGAATGGCTTGTGGTTGTCTTTGGAATTTTTGGCAATTTTATTTTCGTAACTAGCTTTGGAGGATTTTATGAGGGATCTCAGCTTCTTACTGAGGCTGGTAAGGGAGTTTTTTGCATCCTGGGATTTTCCTCTTTTCTGCAACAATTTCTTTCTTCTGTTGTATAGTTTGCTTATGGCAGGGGACCACCAGATTGGCTTCCTTTTTTTTTAGAGGAGACCGTCTTGGTTCTATTTGGGATGGCACGATTCATGCATGAGTGGATGTACTCATACAGTGCCTTAGTGTAGGATTCAGCAGTTGAACCTTCAGCTCCCATCTACATGGGTGTCATGAAGTTTGTCACTTCTGACTTGAGTAGCATGAAGTTACTGGCTTTGGAGAATATTTTTACTGAGGTTTCCTTACTGAGGGGTGGGATGTGGATGTCAAGTGGGATTTGCTTATGGTCCGACCTAACCAATGAGGGGGTGACCACTGTTATGGAGCATCTATCTCCCATGTTGGTAATGACCAGGTCTAGGATATTGGAGACCCTTGTGGGACAATGGATTAGTTGATCCAGGGCATTGGAATTTATGAATAAAATGAACCATTGGGAAAAGGTGTTGGTACCAGAGTAGTTTTCCTAGTTAATGGCAGGGCAGTTGAAATCACCCAGTATTAGGGTGTTTGCTTGTATCCTAATATTGTCCAGTATGTTTAGAAAGGTATTGTGAGAATCCTGGGGCATGGTGGGGGATTTGTAGCAAGCTACAATTTGGATTGCAGTCTTACCTAGTGTTAGTTGCACCTGGAGAATTTCAGATGCATTGTGTTGGACAACTAGCCTGGAGGTGTGAATATCCTTGGTGAATATAGACACCCCTCCACCGTTGGTGTTTCGGTCTTGGTTTGGTGGCCAAAAAGTGTGGTAAGAGTTGTAGCCTGGTATTGCAGGGGTGCTCTCTAGAGCCTTGAACCAGGTCTCAGTTACTGCACAGATATCAATGTTCTCCATTTTTAGGAGTGCCTCGAGAGAGTGCATTTTGAGGTTGAGACTTCTACCATTGAGTAGCATTACCTTCAGATTTTGCATGCTTGTATCTGTTATGGTGGTGGTTTTGTCCTTTGAACCTTGCCTAAAAAAAGGCACTATAGGGGTGGCGAGAGCTTAACCTGAATCCCAGGGGTGACAGGTACAGACCATCTCTGGCAAAGCATCATGGTTTGTCGATCATGTCGTCCCAGGCAGGCCGATACTGGATCCCCTTTGAATGACACCAGAAGCTTAGCCAATTGTTGAAGTTAATCATTTTGTCCTTATACTGTGGTATCATTCTGGGCAAAGGCAGGATGCTACTCAGGGCTAGGGTCATACCTGCCTGGGCCACATGATCTGAGAGCTCTTCCATGTCTCTTTTCATGTAGTCCAGGGAGGTATGTCTCAAGTCATTCACTCCAACATGGACAATGACAGAGTCGTATTTGTACTTGTTGTGGAGTGACTTGAGTGCGTGCGTTATATGGCGGTTCCTGGCACCCGACAGAGAGCTGACTGTAATTTTCTCCTTGTTCAGCCTGGTGAGTGGGACATCAGTGTGCCTGACTATAGAGTCACCTATGACTAAAGTGTATCCCATATGCCTTGCTTGTGTGTAAACCATTTCAGCTATGCATCATGACTTCTCTGTGAACATAGTAATCATATAGTTTCTAGCTGAACGAAATGCAAATATGTCTATACATAGGAAATGCAATTCCTACAAGAAGAAAAATAAAGTGGAAAATCTAATAGCTGTACAAGAAAGTTTACAACACATAACACACACACACACACACACACACACACACACACACACACACACACACACACACACACACACACACACACACACACAAAGCGGCGTAAGGCCCAACAAGAAAAATTGCTTGCAAAATGCAGTGAGTCAGATCACACAGTTAAAAATGGATGCAGTATTAGCCCCAGAATTATGCATGTTTTCAAAGTTTTAATGTGGCAAAACACTTTTCCTGGGTTATAAGCTATTCTAATGAAGGTTATCTATGACCCATAAAAATACACCAGATGTATTAAAACACTTGAGTGCATTTAGAACAAACTCAGCCCCTCCACATATGCAGATTCCCCAGATCACAAGTAACTGCCGTCAGCACTGAATGCGAGAAAAAAAAAATATCAGATCATCTTACACAAGAGAAGTTTTAAAGTAGCTGCACAGCAAATTTGAATTATATATTGTTATTTTTTTTCAAGAACTGCATAGTTGGTTATTGCATGTTTTAGCGATTACAACATCGCAGGATTCAGCAATGTCAAGAGTAGGTACAAAATAAGTCTTTTCTGATTCCTCATTGTTCACATGGATCACCAGTACAAGTGCATATTAATTCAACCCAAGACTCATGCAATGCAACTGTTAAATAATAACTGTGTCTAGGTGACAGCCCTACCCCGCATCTAATTCGCAACATAGTATTCCAATATAAATTACAGCCATTATCCAACAGTGCTCTAAGGCTCCATTCCAGTGCAATTTTATGTACACTTGCAGTGAATATTATAAAGTCCGATTGAGTCATTGCTGGTTATTTAGTAACAAAGTTAAAAAGTTTATTTTAATGGAGATAACACTAAAAACATATTTTAAAACCACTAGTCACACCTTTCATGAACAGTAAGACAACTTCCATAAATAAAATTTTCATTTAATGAAAATCAATCACCACCAAACAAACTGTTAGCTACTTAGAGCATGTACTAGGGAGAAACACCATAAAGTTGTCTACAGGTGTACAGTAGATAATTCCCACACCCCAGGTATAGCCAAAATTCCTTTTCAGGTAAAGATGTTTCCCTTAGGGTCATCCTACCCTGGTAGTTACCAAATTGGACCCATCGGTGCTGCTGACAAATAAAGATGGTCCATTAACCAGAAAGAAGCTACATATCCTGTGGTTGATTAACGAGGAGAGGAATACCAACTACTAAAGTACCTTGTTCCATTAGTTACTACATCTCACTTACCTGCAGTGCCCTGCTGAAAAACATACCAGCATCTGAAGCTAACTTCTTAATGCTGAAGTCCATCCTGATACCACTCTTCCCCAAATGAGGTGTCCACAACCAACAGGTCCTGAACGCTAACTACACAGCAAATATTTTATCTCTTTTCCTGCTCTTGCCAGCCATGATTAGCAGGATTCTAAACCAATAAGAAGCAAAATGTTGTGGGTGGGCTGCGGTTGTAAAGAACTTTTCTTTTTTTTTTTTCTCTCTCATCTGAGTTTCCAAGCCTGGGATCACAAAAGTAAAGTATCTTCATAATAAAATACAGTGGGAGAATATCCATAAATTAAAATTCTAAATATTTTTTAAATAAATAGAGTCTTCCATGTGATTATACATACATACACTCCACTGATCACAAATGCTTAGGTAAGTCTGCTGCTTTGGTCATTGCACCCTCTCTGCAATAGTTGCAGCAGCCAGCCTTATCCAAGTTATTGATATGACACACAGGTATCCACTAAACAAAAGCTCAAACATCATCAATGACACTGAAACAGAAGTGTCTTATAAAACTTATGAACAGCTGTTTTAAGTTAGTTGTAAAATATGCAGAACATGTTTCTCATTGACATGCATTTTTTTCCTTTATTTTTCCATCCTGAGCTAGTTGTATTTATAGCAGTGTTTAACACAAGTTTGAGTAATCATTGCCTTTTGTGCTTTCCCTGTTGTTGCCTATTTAGATCCTGTGCCTACCCAAAAATAAGCAAAATAAGCATGTGTTATCCTAGCCCTTAAACAAACAGGTACAGGAATTATATGTGTGAGCAAATGGTTGAATTTTCATCCTTTTTTTTATTGCAATGTAACTGTCTTTCAAGCAGAGGTTTAGGCCTTTGTGTAATTACCCAGTATATTTTCGAGTATATTAATGGTAGCTTTGAGCATATTATACACAAAATCCTTTCATTCATACCTATCAATCTACGAACATTGCAGAGGGTCAGAAAGAAGAGTGTATTCTTTAATTTTCAGAATAAAATAAAAATACTCTTAAACAAGTAACTTTAAGAACAAGTCAATATATTTTCAAAGCATTACCAATGACTGAACAAACCAATCACTGTTGACATGATAAAGCTTGTATAGCATTATTGATCAAAACATTTTGGTAGCCAATCCAAAGTATATACCACTGTGGCTACCAAAACATTAAGTAAAAAAATTAAACATTTTATTCCTACCTTTTTATGGGAGGATGTATTCAGTACCATGTCCATACTAGAGTAAAGATGCGATGCAACATTTCAGACGATAAACAAGTAACATGTACTAAATGGCTTTAACTACTTTTACTCTAAATACATGGATGGGTACAACTATACTAAATAAATGAAATGTGCAACTGCAACCATATACGTACATATGTTTGCATAAGCCGTGTGCATCCACTACAGTCTGCATATAGAATCATATCTCTGAGAAGAGATGGAAAAGGCATGGGATTCTACCAAGACATTAGTAATGTCATAGCATAATAGTAATCCTGTTATGCATGGTTACTGCAGGTTAGCCATGTTTGACATTGTATAGTCAGTCAGATCTTGTTGAGACGACCAAATGACACCATTTCTAGGTAAACTCCACATTACCCATACCTGAATGTGGTATACGGCTAAAATTTATGAGAACAATGCTAACCATAATAGCAAAAAATCACAGTAATATGCCCAAGTCATAGCAATTAGCAGGTATACCCATTCTGACTTTTATTTACTGAATTACATATTTTAGAAATTCTAAGCATCTAAATATATTACACATGCATCTCATTGTTTCTCTTTTTTGCAAATGTTATTCAGAAATAGTTGAGAAGACCACATACTATTCTTTATATTTCTGAGTTTATGCCCTGCAAATGTGTTACTTTAAAAGAAAAAGTATAACAAATGATGCTAATACCCATTGCACATCAAACTCAAAGTGTGTTAATGAACAAGCACTCTGAGGTTAGGACCAAAAAGGAAACAAGGAGAAATACCTGATGGATGTCTAAATTATAACCTGTCTTGTTGTTTTTTCTTGTCTTGGTGTAGGGAAGCAGATGGGCCAGTCGGCATAGAAAGGGGCTTTGGGTCAGCAGGCAGCAATGGGAAAAAAGTCTCAAAAATGTAAAACAAAGGAAAAACAATTTAGTACATTAAATTCAACTGCAGTCAGAAAGAACACAAAGATAAAACAAAGTAAGAATACAAAAATACGTAATTTTCAGACTTTTTATAATTGACACAACAGCGTCCGATAAATGACATGGGTATCTAATAATCAAAGTAAAATAAAGCCTTTTCACGTTGCAATGGATCTACAGACTTAACTTGCAGTACAGCATGTCCAAATAGTACAAACGATAATGAGGGTCATAATACTGAACTATCTCTTATAGCTCAACCAGTGAACTACTTATAAGGGAAAATAGCAGACCTGTTTGGCAAACTGAAACAAAACATGCAATGAGTTATATTTTAAAAAGCTTATACACTTCAAGGATAAACACAAATGAAGGATAAAACAGATGAAACTCTCCAAAGCATTACATATGCTTTCTCCCTGGCAGAGAAAGAGAGAATTAAAAGAATAATATTTGGGAAGCAGCTGAACATTACCAACAGGAGTTACATTGGTGAGTATAAGAGCAGTTTGTAAGTGGCTGATGGTGTGAATATGATCTACGTGTATACAACATGCAACTGTAAAGAAGTATCCCAAAAAACAGTTAACCCTGAACATTAATGACAAGCTTTCATCCTTGTCCTCAATGCTTAAGTAGTACATCTATTCATTTAAATGGCATGCATTTGGCAACCTTTCTAAATGCAATTAAAATAGTTGGCTACTCTGGTACATTTCTTGAACACTACCATTCTGTAACTCCTCTTTGTATTTTACCTTGATGCTGTTTTATCGATTGCATTTACTGTATTTTATTTTCATTGTGTTCATTGTATTTGTTTTGATGTCATATTCTATTCTATGTATTTCATATTATTCCTTTATGGTTTTTTAATTGCAATGCATTTTCTTTTCATTATATTTCTTGGCCCATGGTCTAGGTCATGTATATAAGTCATTACACTCTCAGTCACTATAGAGATGTCAATGTCCTTCAGCATACAATCAGTATACTACTGTATAATGATTTTGCACTGGATGTTTCTGTAATATGTTGTAATTAACATATTTACCTAGGCCATGCCTGAAAAGGGTCTCTGGACCAGAGCACTTACCTAGATAACAAATGTATAAATAAATAAACTAGAGGTAGTTAACACATCATCAAATGCAATAAATAAAAATGTTCCTAAGATTTAAAAACATGCTTGGAACAACAATGGTCCTTCATCCATTGCATGAGATGTTGAACCGAGCTCCCATCTGCTTGAGTTTGTGATAGCTCACGTAGAAAATGCAAACAGAAAAGGGGAAAAATGAAACAGGAAATACAAAAGAGAAACATGTAGCCATCAAACATACATACATACACTATATATCAAGTCAGTAAACCAAATGGTTATATAATGCTGAAAAACTAACAATTATATACTGGCCTGTTGCCACCATCTGCCTACTACTGTAAATCTGACCATTTGGTATGAAGTGCTGGCAGAATCAAGCTGAAACAAGAACTGTTCCCTGGTGTGTGTGTGTGTGTGTGTGTGTGTGTGTGTGTGTGTGTGTGTGTGTGTGTGTGTGTGTGTGTGTGTGTGTGTGTGTGCGTGTGTGTGTGTGTGTGTGTGTGTGTGTGTACAGTTGTGATGTGGAATATTGCCATGAGTAATGCTCACAACACAACATAAACAAACCCAACGAGGGAAGAAGCCAAATTATTGGCAAAAGCGCTAAGTCGTTGGTTATTTTATGTATATGCAAAAATAAAGTCGGAGTGTGATTCTAACTCGTTGGGACTTTACTACTTTTTGTTATGAGTAATGCTGTACCTGGATGATTCTTGCCTCTCTTGTTGAATGCATGCTGTCAGTAAGGTATTGTAAGCCTAGCATAAAATACTGACCTGCACAACTGTAAGTGAAATTTACAATTCCAATAAGTGTTCAACACATAATTTGTAAAGTGTAAGCTAGTAAGTCATACTTTTACATGGCTATGGTCTGGCACAGTGCAGACTTATGGCTGATAGATATATATTGAATGCACATAGAATGAATAAATTAAAAGAAACAATAAGCACTCCTTCATCTGAAAAGCTTCTCTATTTGCCGCCAACACAGAAGGCTGTTCTCTAAATTATTATCCTGAAGTTACATGTTGAGAATAATTCCATTTCTAAATTATGAAAAACAGTGACTGTGCAGTGCTAGCAGATAATACTTGCAATGCGTAGTGGGTGCCCCTTTTCTGATCTCTTCTTCCCACCATCCAAGAAGGTCAGGATGACACTTGCTCTGAGCACTGAAGTGCTGCCACAACTGTTCATCAGAGTCGTGTATGGCAGCGCATTTATACACTTCCTGGCAAGACTATGCCAGACATCCACTTTATACTGGGAACCCTCATAAGAGTCCCCAGTCAGACAGTCATGGTGGTTCACATGCAGCAAATACAGAAAAATCCAACTCTTTTTACTGCACCACTGGGGATCCCTGCCACACTCAGTGCCTTTTGTAGTCATGGCCGTTCACTAGGTTACATTCAAAATAACTATAGCAGGCCTCTCACAATCATGACTATTCACTTTTCAGCACATCATGCACCACCAGACACCTTTTTTAGGGTGACCTGTGGTAATCCGATCACTATGTACTGTGCATGATATTGGCAGGGCAGGGCAGTGTTAAGGTGTGAAAACTGGCATAACCGGGAAGGAACACATGAAGTAGAAGCACATTATATCCATATTTAATAGCAGTTTTTCTCCTTAGTGCCTCCATTGAATAGAAAAGTGTGTATAACAGTGAGGACAAGATCAAAAAAGCCTTTTTTGCATTACTCAGCCCACAGCTGCAACATGGAAAAATGTGTTCAGGAAGATTCAGTAGGTAGTGTCTTATTATCATAAGTGTCATACTACAGACTTCAAACTTACATGATAGAAACCCTCACAGCAACCATGGACCTGATCTCATTACAGTAGATAGCAGACTAGCAACTTCCAGTGCTTGCTGCATTTTGGAAGAAATGACATTACTGAAAGGTACTTGTTGCAAGGTAAGTGTACACCTCAAAATCCTTTATTACTTAATACCTTTGCAAAGTATATGTTTGCTTATAACCTGCAGTGATCCTGTGCTAATTGAAATGTTTGTTGATGATGTAACTTAGAGGTGTACTCACACAGAGTACTTATGGAGGTTCCAATCATCAGGGGGTTAATTTTCCATGGAATTGTGCAAGTTCCTGTGCAATAGTGAAATACAGTCCACAACATGTTTTTCATGCACTTTTGTAAAGTTTAACTATTGTTATACTGCAATCATACAGGTCAGTGTTGTGCAGTAATTCAGTTGTGTGATGCTTGGTAGCTCAATTATGCTGAACAACAGTATATTTCCAAGTTTTTGTGAATGAAGGAGATGGGGAAGAAATGAATTGTTTTAAATATGTATTACTGCTGGATACACCTACATGAGGGAGAACAGAAGTACAGCAGTTTGGAGGGGGAGATGGTAACACTGTTTATATATATATGTCTGTCTACCTGCATGACCCACTTTGCAACAAAAACAATATTTTTTCTCCTACTTAAGAAGATACCTGCAGTATCACTGATGCAGTTGTGCTCTCAACAGGGTTCTATGTGCATGCAAATGTGCTGCACCTGAATGTAGGTATAATCATATGAGCAGTCCATGGGTAAACCAATGTGCTGTCAAAGCCATGGCCTATTGAAGGTGGCAGTCATGACAACAGGGTTTGTGGGAGGCAAATGCCCGGGAATAACAAGCTTAGGCTTTAAATGGCATCTGTTCTTTGGGCCTTCTTATTTCTTTTTTTGTGTGGGGGGTTATGGTAAAAGAAGGATGCAAACTTGCACATAGAAATGAAATATTTGTGTGCTACTGCCCACAGAGATGCGTAAAGGTCACAGACTCTTACCACACAGATACCCCAATAAATGTATCAAGGTGAGTGTGTGACAGGTAATACAGGTAATAAAGCAATTATCCTCACATGCATTTTCCTTTTCATTCTACAGCAGGATGCCCATAAGTGTCAAACACAGAAAACACAACTTCTCCCATGCAAAGGAGATCTTACTACAGTCCGTCTGTCTCAATGGGCAGGCTTTGATCAGTCGTGATAAATCTGACTGACCTTTTCACAGCTGTGCTTGGCATGATATTGTAAATAACATCAATGATATTGCAGGACAGGACAGAAATTATGTTCAAGTCAGACACTGGACCACTGACATGACTGGTGCTGCAAAACTTCATACAATGAGCAATGAGAGGTGTCCCATCAACCAGATGATCTTCATCACAGACAGAGGTTCCTCATCTTTGTATGGGGGGGTTGACTTGTCCAGAGTTCACAGTGGTGTGAACTGAGCTTGATAACCCACCAAGACTATCTATCAGAGATGCACCAGATGACGATGTCTTTACAAGATCAGGTATCTACATACTTAGTAAATGTGTGATGTAGTACAGATTAAATGCAGTATCACATTTTTTCACACAAATGTCAGGGCTTCAGATGTGTGAACACTAATACAAGTATTTGGCCCTATAGACAATAGTATTAACTAATTCACTGGGCTTAGGATAATGGTGACAGGTGTTACTTATTGTGTCTTTACAGGTGACACTTTATCAGGGCTCCCTCACTTCTTCTCAATGACACTGTACTCAAATTCAGTCGCATCATTCTTGTCATACTCGACTCACTAGCACCCCCTTGCAAAATAAGAATAAAATCAAACTATTCCCCCTGGCTCAGTAAACATACGTGCACACTAATGCACAGCAGAGACTCTGCCTGGAAAACATGGCAAAAGAACAAATCCCCCACTCACCACCAATTATTTATTTATTTTATTTATTTTATTTTATATTTGTTGACCGGGCTAGTCTAACTGGATATATGTCCATTTTCAATAGAGGCCCGGGGAGAAAAGCTCCAAGCATAGGCAGTGACATATCAAATATTACATGCAAATAGCAAACAGAATATAAAGTTATTTTTTTTTTTTTATTTAAAGAACTAAGAAATCGCACCAAAAAGCAAGTATATAATGGTAAGAAAACATTCTACCTCAAGCCACAATCCACTCTTCAATCTAATCCCAAAAACTTCTGGAGAAATATCAACTCAGTCCTTCATTCTGGTAAACCTCAAACTCCAAGCCCTTACCCTAAACTTGCAGACCAAGACACTGCCCTTCTCCTTAACCAGTTTTTTTATAAACACTATTAGCAAACTAAGAAATGCCAAACCCAACCCCCCCAAAAAAAAAAAACACTACATCAAACCATTAATAATGAAACAAGTCTGTTTCTCAATCCTATATCTACCTCCTACATAAAGTCTCTCCTTCTAAAACTTAAACCTTGCTCTCTGTCTGCTGACAATCTACCCCACATCTTTCTCAAACTAGCAGCTAACACTATTGCCTATCCAATCTCAATAATTATTAATAGATCTATTAAAGAAGTTACTGTACCCAACATCTGGAAATTTTTCTGTGTTATTCCCCTACACAAAGGTGGCAAGTACACTGACCCTTTCAATTATAGACCTATTGCTATACTAACCCACTATTCAAAATTCTCGAAAATGCATACATAACCAGATACTGAAATTCCTAAGCCACAATACCCTCCTGACACCCAGTATGGATTCTGACCAAACCGCAGTACCTCTACAACCCTTCTGTTCATTACTCACACTATTGCTGAAGCTAGAGATAACAAAAAACTGGTCTCATGTCTGTTCTTAGACCTTTTGAAAGCATTCAACATGGTATTGGACTCTAAACTACTAAACAAACTAGTTAACAGACAGACTACAATCAGTCAAATGGCAGTCTTCTTGCACTACTTTCCTACCCATACACACTGGCATACCACAAGGCTCTATCCTAGGACCCCTTCTTTTTAACATCTTTACCAATGACCACCATTCTTCCGCTACCCACTCTACCCTAATAGAATATGCAGACGACTCTAATCACATCCTCAAACTCAGTCTAACAACTTCAGACACACACACAATAATCCTTCCTTTCAGTTGAAAGCTGGCTAAATGACAACCAGCTTATTTTGAATCCTAAAAAAACAAAACTCCTTTTCTTTCTCCCCAAGGCCAGTGATCACCTTAAACTCTCCTTCTCCATCTCTTCCTTAAATAAAACCATCATTAATACTGAAACTCACACAAAATTAGTAGGAATGACAATTGACGACCAACTAAAATTGGACTTACACATCCAGCAATCAATTAAGAAAACTAATCAAAAACTTGGACTTCTATATCACAACAAAAACTTTCTATCATCTGATTCCAGACTCTCCCTGGCCCAAGCCTATCTACTTCCTAACCTCCTCTATGGAACCCCAGTTCTTATTAACTTCAGTCCTGCATGCTCTCCAAATGGGAACAAATTTACAATAAAACTGCTAGGTTTTTCAGCTAACTTACCTAATTCCACACACCATCACCTTGCTCTCAATAAGCTTCACTGAATTGAACTTCCCCATCATCTCACATTATCCCAAAGCCATATAACCCACTTCCTTCTCAATAAGCCCACTGTTTGTCCCTCTCTCAACAACCTTGTCACTTACTATACCCCTTCCCATCCCCTACCCAGTACTGATAAATTCCTTCTCCAAACTTATTGGTCCAAAATGAACATTGGCAATCTTTTATATAAAACCTCCATAAAATTCTGTAACAAGCTCCCTGCCAGTTTACGCAGCATTACATACATAAACAGCTTCAAAAAAGAACTAAAAAACTTTCTCCAGAAAACTTGGTTATGCATCTGCCAGGACCCTACCTAATCCTCATTCTATCATCTGTCTCTCCCACTTTTGAGCAGTAAGCTTTCTGGCACCGCTCGATTTAGGTAATGCTATTGAACTATATCATCTGTATGGAATGTATCATACTGATAACATTATAATTACTTTCCTATTTTTCATACTTATATAAAACTGTGCTATCTTACTAAATTTGTATAATGTGAAATTGTTACTGTTTTGTTAAATCTATTTATGTAAAACTGTCATTATTTTTTTGGAACTTTTCTCCTCGGGTCTCCAATGAAAATGGGCCTTTGCTCGGTTGGATCAACCCGGTTAACAAATGTGAAATAAGTAAAATAAATAACAGGCTTATCCACTGTGGGTATTCCTGATGTCAGAGAAGTATTAGACAGTGACAATGTCAGTGCTGGACACAAACAATATGGAGTGTAGATCTCAACCACAGTCAGTGAACATAGTCTCTACATCACAGAAACACAGGAAAACACATTACAGCAGGAAGTCACAGACAGGTCTACATGGGAAGAGATGGACCCTCTGCAGTGCAGACCTCCTGTTTTGCCCCAAGATCCATTTAGCATGGGGAAGTGGATGGCGGTGAACATCATGCCAGTGGCTGTGCACACAATGGGTAATGTTCCCTCCACCCACCCACCTGAGCTAGCTGTCTCAATGTCTACATCCCAGTGAAGATGCAGGCCATAATACAGGGACAAGATAACAGCATGGCAGTCCTTGCTGATATGGTAGCTGTTTTATGAGGTATGTGTGATGACCACTGGGATTGCATATCTCACATGTGTGACATCTTGTACGTATTACATAGGGAGGCTGCACAAAGCAGATCTCCCTGTACAAACAGACATCACATCAGATGCACTTCCCATGGCTAGTCTTTATCATCATTTAGATGTTTTACATTATTTATTTGAGACTGTCCTGCAATGTTGTTTTAAATATTTCCTGTGAGTTTGAGCTCTGATGTTACTGTATGTGTGTGTGTGTGTGTATATATATATATATATATATATATATATATATATATATATATATATATATATATATTTAGTATTATTTTATTATTTATTATTAAATATATTTAAACATTTCATCGTGGCTGATCTGTGTATTTAAGCTTGCATATTTATTTGGTGACATTGTATGGGCCACTCCTAATAGCCTTGCTCTTGGTCAATCTACTATTTGGATTGATAGTAATATTACACAGTAAAATTGGACACCGTTTGTTAAGTGCCTTAAAGTAGCTGATAAGGAGTTGGCAATGATAACTACCTTATAGTGTGGCCAAAATGGGGCATAGCTAGTAAACCTTTGCCAGCCTTTCCCAGGTGTGTGTCTGTGTGTGTGTGTGTGTGTGTGTGTGTGTGTGTGTGTGTGTGTGTGTGTGTGTGTGTGTGTGTGTGTGTGTGTGTGTGTGTGTATTTAAAACAAGCCTCAAAGAGTGTGTTGTGTCAGCTACTTGAGCAGGGACTTGAAGCACTGGTTGGACAGAGAGAGTGTTGGAGGTCTTGGCTTGGCCACTCAGCTGAGATCTCAACTCTTTACCTGTGCTAGTGGGGAGTCTTATTGTTGTTCTGGAGAAAGAAAGAGAAACCAGCCCCAGACTGACTGTGGTCTATCTGTGCTCTTAAGGAAAATTGCACTTGATGCAGTGAACTGCATATGGAAATACTGTGTGTGTACCTGTCATCCTCCCAGTGTACGTCCCCCCTGTTGCCAGTGGTGAGGACTGAGTCTCCTTGATTACTGGGCCAGTGGTGGGGTGTCACACCCTACAAGTTGTTACTGGTCATTCAATATTTCTTACCACAACAAGAATAATGCTTCTGAAGTGTAGGGTATGTGCAGATGTAAGTAAGATTTAATAAAAGAAAAATTAAATATTGAATAAGCTTCCATGCACAGCATTGCTTCAGCACAGTATGCTGCATCCAGCCATTCATTGAGATGTTCTGTGTAAAACATAATTTGTGTTGTGCCTTGTCGTTTTATGTGACAGCAAAGTTAGAATATAAAGACAAGAGGAAGGGAACACATCCATGATATGAGTGATAAAGAAACCTCTCCATACAACAGAAATGTGGTGTACTGCTGACATATTGTGTTTTCAGTTTATCAGTTTCTACATACTTTTATTTGACAAAGCATTGTTTGATGACTATAACTTTGACAAATAGTACTACATCCTCTACTTAGCTATTCATGTTAGTCTCAGCTAATAACAACACATCATAATGAATTAATTTTGGCCATAAGAGGGATTTGTAATAAAATATTGACTCTTCTATGTCAAGACTCAAAACATCATAAAACATATATCTAAAATAAAACTCCCAATGTCACAAATGCAGTAAGTTTTATAGACTGGCATCACACAAAACTTAAAATGCCTCATTTTTGCAGATAAGCTCTGCCTTCTGTACCTCCCCCATTATGGAGCACTGCCCCAAACATGTGGTCTCTAAATGCACTATTCCCAAGGTTACACAAACTCAGAGACAAGGGAATAATAGAGAATAAATCACCTTTTCCATTTCCTCTAAGTAGTCCCACCTTGGAGACATCACACAGAGTACAGGTGATGTTATCACATAAAATGAAATGTTGCATTAACATTACTTTTCCACACTAACCTACTGGAAAAATGAAATACAATAATATGTGTTGGATAATTAAAGTCTATACAGTAGTGGGAGTGAAGAGGTATTGCCTTATTGGAAAACATAAATGAATTCTGATATACAGGATAAATTAAACTATCCAGTAATGTGATATGGAATAAAAGGTGACCATCTATTTGGGGCGGGGGAGGGTGCTTAGGGATGGAGAGCAAGATGCAACAAAATGATCGCAGCATGCCACAGCAAATGTGCAGCTTCTTCCTAGATATAGTGACTGAGACCCATATGAAGGGCTAAGTGACCCTAGTCCTTAGGGAGCTGAGCAGAATGAGGAATCTGCTAAGAAGTCAATACCTCTGTCCATCCAGTGAGCTCTTCCATCCTCTGCCCTAAAGCTCTGCCTGACAAACTCACTTCCACATTACTTCTTTTTTGGTCTGATTATAATTCATCTACTCCTGCCTTCCTATAAGACCCATAACATCCCTACAATTTGGACATGCATAGATCAACACTCTGCTCACTCTATTCCTTCTCTTTGGTTATTACCTTAATATTTATTTATTTAAGTTTTCTCTTGTTAATCAAATAAGTTAACTTTTTCATTCATGAGCCAGACATATCTGTCAGCTTCTGTGCACAACAATCAGGGACAAAGACAACAACTAATGAGGGACAAAGGCCATAAACCAGGAACAATTATTCAAATTCGCTTAGAAAGTTAATAGAACAACATACCTTGCATAAATATGCATCTTTTAAAAAAACAAAAAAGTATGAAAGTGTACTGTCTTTCACTACTAGCTAATTGCAATCCTTAGTGATTTAAAGAAAAAAATCTAATTTTTTATGAGGAACAGGGTAAAAATATAAGAAAAATCAGGGCTGGATCAATTGACTTAGCAAGTGGAAATGGTGCTAGAAAGGACAGGGAGTATATAACTGGTAATAGTGTCTGATACTTAGGTGTGTATGTGAATGAAGACATGTAAGTATATGGACAGGATTCACGATGGCTTGCACGGAGTCTAAGAGTAGTGTAAGACTCCATGCAGCCATTGCGATCCAGGAACAGCCAGATTGTGCGTGTAAGAGCGCACCTAAAACGGCTTTTACATGGGCAGGGCATGGATATGCTAATTACCTCACTTGCAGCCGAAAGGCATGCAAGTGAGGTAAATTTGCGATCCAGGAAGCAGAAACCTGCCCGTGTAAGAGCCGTGTTATCTGCAGAAATGTACTCAGTTGATAACTGAGTACCGCTCTGCAAATAACACAATGGAGCCCTGTCAGCTACAAATAAAGGTTGCAAATGTCGCAAGCAGCATGCCAATGGCCAAATATGTGGCCACTGGCAAAGTACCCTGATGCAAACATGAATGTAGCGCAGCATCGCGCAAACGGGCTGTGCTATAAAAAAACAAAAAATAAAAATATTAAACCCACAAATGTGGGTTTATGCAAAGCATGGGTATACAATGGAAGGGAATAGCAGGTTAAAACAACATGGCCACCGAGTAGGGGTAACTAGGCATTAGTAGGCAATCCTATGTAAATGAGTGGTAGGATAGTGAATCGCACTGTTACATAGAAAATGAGCACAATCCGTGCAGTGTAGGAGTAGGATAACGGGGAGTAACAGAGTAGGAAATAGGTGACATCACAGGGGGGAATGTATGAAAGGAATGCAGCTCATTGGAGCACAGTGGCATGTGAAAGCTGTCAGTCACACATCATGGAAGGAGGAGTGTCAACAAGTAGGCATGGGAAAGCCAAGAAATGGAAGGTGTACATGATGGATAACACCAAAGTTTCTTGCTGGGCGTGCATGCGCGCGTGTGCACGCTGGTAGGCACGAGTAAGACAGAGTGCGTGCATGTAAGCTTGAATGCGCGCGTTTAAGACAGAATAAGCATGTAGGAGCCTGTTTAAACATCTGTAAGCTTGTTTGCACTGGTGTGCACGCGTTTTAACATGAATAAGCATATTCTAGTCCATTTAAGCATGTGTGCGCACGTGTTAGCCACTGTGGGTGTGTTTTTGCTGGTATGCATGTTGCTCCCCCCTGAGGAAACAGAAGGGAAAAAGGAAGCATGGGAAATAGTAGGAAGCTAGCAGAAATTACTGGCAGAGCTAGCAGGTGAAAACAATCAGAAGCAGGTAATTACACAGGCAGAACAGTAGCCCAGCCCAGCACTTAAAACACTGCAAACAACAGTGCAGAATGTTTCTCTCAAGAGACACTGCAACAGAGGAGTAAGCTACTAGAAGTGAAAACTGAAAAAGCTTCACTCAGACCAAAAATACTAGGGGCTGCCATAGCTGTTATAAGGAGACATATGCAACTTGCTGAGGGTGGTGACTATGCAAATGCTGCCAGACAACCCACAGTGAGGAGACGGAGAAGAGTGTACAGGCCCAGGGTCACCTACCAGGGGTTACATGAGCTGGAGATAGTGGAGCGCTATAGAGTGGACAGAGACCTCCTGCAGCAAATTGTTGAGCTGTGCAGGCCACACCTCACACACAGAACCAACAGAGGGGAACCCATCCCAGTGGAAACCAAGGTATGTGTTGGCCTAAGAATACTAGCAACAGGTACCTTCCAGAGATCAACTGGTGATATGATGGGGATATCACAGGCATCAGCATCCAGGGTACTGCACCAGTTCCTGGACGCCATGTCAGCACATGTCGGTGAGCATGTATATTTCCCCAATTCCCATGAGGTATTGGCCAGCAATATGCGTCTCTTCCAGCAAATAGCGGAATACCCTGAGGTAGTGGGTGCAATAGACTGCACGCATATACACATCAAAGCACCAGCTGGTGAGCGGGGTAGGGCCTACATTAACCGCAAGGGCTTCCCATCCATCAACTGCCAGGTCATGTGTGATGCCCAGGGCATAATAATGAATGTGTGTGCTGGCTGCCCTGGAAGCTACCATGATTCACATATCTGGCATCTGACGCAGCTGTACCAGACATTTGCCAATGGGGACATCCCACATGGTCACTTAGTGGGGGATGCTGGCTATGCACTGGAGCCGTGGCTGATGACACCCATCAGAAATGCACACACACCTGAACAAGAACGCCATAATGAGTCACATGCACAAACATGAAATGTAATTGAGCGTGTGTTTGGGCTGCTCAAGTCACGGTTCCGGTGCCTGGACACATCTGGTGGAACCTTGCAGTACTCACCAACTACATGTACCCAAATTATCATGGTATGTGCTATGCTACATAATATGATTCTGCAAAAACAGCTGCAGCAGGACCAGCATAGGGCTGGGCCAAACAGCCCCCCACCATTGCCAAGCCAATCACAGGCAGAGTGTGACTCGGAGGAGGAACAACCTGAGCCTGCCCCAGTAGGCAGATGGAGGCGTGCCCAGTATGCCTTGGCCTTGGCAAAGCGGCAACACATAGCACATATACTGGCTCAGTAGGAACCCAGGAAATGATACCTCTCTCTGATTCACACATATAGTAAAAGGGATGCCTAAGTTGACACAACCTGCTATCAAACATGTACAGGGAGTGTAGTATGTGCATCCAACATAGACAGCCCTGCAGCACCACCTGAGGCATGATTGCCATGTGTTAAGCAATGTAACACCATGTAGTATATGCAAACATGATGACCCTGACTAACATCCTACCCTCACCAAGCATGATGCCAGAATATGAAGACGAGAAGATCAATTACAATAATTGTCTTAAGTATTGCCATTAGTCAAATGGGATCCTATGCGTGCCAGCCTGGGATGACATTCTGAGCAATGCACGATGCTCCACCTCCATAGGTATCACAAGGGATAAGAACCTAGATGTAATGCTGCCCAATGCCAGATGTCCAATCTGAAAGATGCATGCAGTCTAAACTCCCCTCAGCATGGAGAATGTTGATATCTGTCCTGTAACAGAAAACTGGGTTAAGGCTCACAAGAGCACCCTAACACTACCAGGTTACACCTCATACTGTGCTTTACAGCCCCAAAACATGGAACAAACTACAAAAGGAGGGTGAGTAGCAATAACTGTCAAGGATAACCACATCCCGATGTTGGTACCACAACAAGAAGCAGAATGGATTATCCATGCTCAAGTAACAGTGGCTAAGACTGCCTGCAGGTTTGTAGCCTGCTACAGACTACCCTCCTAATGCCAGGAACTGCACTTAGCCTACGTTGGAACACATGGAAATATCAAGCTCTCCAAACAACATTATATTGGGTGACTGAAAATACTCAAACATAGACTGGGAGCATTATCCCAGCACCAACACCCTAGGCCAAAGATTCCTAGAATCCATAAACCAACATGCTCAGGAACAATGTACCACTCCCACAAGAGGGGTAAGCATACTGGATATGATAATCAGCAACATGGGTACTCTATGGCCAGTTGAGATGTGTATTCCTCACTGGTAAGATCAGACCATAGAGTAATCACACTGGATATTCACAGCCGGACCACAGTCCCTGTCCAGAAAACCACAGTGAAAAACACATGTAAAGGAAATGTTGCACTCCTCCAAACTGATGTGGAATCCATTAAAGGCCCTGTGCCTGTGGAAAATATGGGCCACACCTCAGAACCCTTTATAAATGCATTCTACGAACACAGTCAGGAATGCATGGATTATGCAATCCCAAATAAAACCAAGGCGCAATACCATACACACAGGCATCTGGCATGGTGGACCACAGCCATTACCAAACCATGCAAGAGAATGAAGAAGTCACCGCATGATAGAGCAAACCCAAAAAGGGAAGTAGTCTCTGATTAGTATTATGGCAATAAAATATGGCCAGTCATAAAATCCACTAAGGCCAGCTACAACAAGTTGAATCTGTGAATCTTGGGCAATGTTACACCTGCCCCATGTACACAGACAACCCCCTCCACCCCCCCAAGAAATACAAATATATGTGAGAGGTGCAAGCATGTCTCCAAACTGGAGGCTGAGCTCACTCAACTCAGTACTGTCTAAACTAGTCAGGAGGAGAAGGTAAACACACACACCACAAACCCACTCACATAGACCTATCACAACTGCAAACCAAATACATAAACACACAAAAATATTCCTGGAGGCTATAATTAAAAACCACCAAATCAACAGAGGCTTCCAAAGCAGACACCCAAGCAACCACTACCCCCAAACATAGCACATGCAACACATAGTACACAAAGTCGGTGTGCCAAACAGTCAAGGCCTGTAAGGACAAACAACATGCCTGATACACTTGTAATAGGTGACGCCATAGTCAGACACACTGATGTCCCGCTCACCAGACTGAACAAGGAAAAGGGTACAGTAAGCTGCATGTAGGCTGCTACAATCTGCCACATAACACAATCATGCAGGTCACTCCAAAGCAAGTACAAATATGACTCAGTCATTGTCCATGCTGGTGTGAATGACCTGAGACGTACCTCCCTGGACTACATGTAAAGAGACATAGAGGAGCTCTCCAATTATGTAGGCCAGGCCGGTATGACTCTGACCCTGATCAGCATCCTACCCCCACCAAGAATGATGCCACAGTACAAACACAGAATGATCAGCTTTAACAATAGGCTCAATTACTGGTGTCATTCCAAGGGGATACAATGTGTGTCTGCTTGGGATGTCATGCTTGACAAGCCACGCTGCTTTGCCAGGGATGGCTTGCACCTGTCACACCTGTGTGTCTGGATATTGGCTAAGGCTCTTGCCACCTCCATAGTGCCTTTTGTAGGCAAGGCTGAAAAGACAAACCCACCTCCCCAGAAAACATAAGTGGAAAAAACATGAGGGTAATGCTGCTCAATGCCAGATGTCTAAACCACAAGATGCATGCTCTCGAGGCCCTCCCCAGTATGGAGAACATCAATGTCTGTGCAGTGATGGAAACCTGCATCAAGGCTCCTGAGAGCACCCCAGAACTACCAGGTTATACCTCAAATCGTGCTTTTCAGCCCCAAAACCTGGACCAAACCACAAAAGGAGGGGGAGTATCCATATTCAGCAAAGATACCCACACGTCCAGGTTACTGACAATGCACGAAGCATCAGAGACAATCCATGTGCAACTAACTGTAGGCAAAACCGCTGTACAGTTTGTAGCATGGTACAAAACACCCTCTCAAACCCAGGAACACCACTCAGCCTCCCTGAAGGCACTGGTGAGTATGAATGTCTCCCCAAATATCAAACAAGGTACTCACAAATCACCACATAGGTGGTAATCCATTACATATGGAAGAAGTAATCAGGGACCTAGGGACACAAGTGGACAGTAACGCCACATGCAACACTCACTTTGCCAACATAGCTAGGAAGACCACCTATATTGGCCACCATATCATGAAAGGATTCATATCTACATCAAGAGAGGTCATTGTGCCCCTATACTCTTCTCTTATCAGGCCCATAAGTGAGTACAATGCCCCATTTGGGATGTACCATACCCGACACCTGCAGCAGTTATAAAGACCTCAAAAGTACCTGACCAAGAGGATAAAGGGTGTCAAACATTCGTCATATGCTGCCTGGCTGACAACACCCCAGCTGTATGCAGTCACATACTGCATACTCAGAGGCGATGTATGCCCGATGTGCAAGGTCATGTCCAATACAGAATTGATGGACATGCTCCACCTCAGAAAATCCAAAGCCATTAGAGCCGTGAGAGCGACAGATGTCAACCTCAACACATAAATAAATCGGATGTGTTGGAGGGACAGATTCCTAACCCAGAGGCTTCCTACACTCTGGAACAGAACCCACTCCATGTTAGGCAGAGCCCCTCACTGACTCACTTTAACAGGAATCTTGCCAAGTGGATGGGAGATCGTAGATTTACACTGGGGGTCTTCAGTGTGTCACATCTAGACAGAGGCACAGTAAAGTAAACCCTAAATGGCCATAATATTCACATAGCAAGGGGTGGCGAAAGCCACACACACTCTGGCTAGGCTGATAAATGCCCTAGGGCAGATAGCCTAGTATGAACCAATGAACCTATGGAGATACACATTGTACAGGACACTAAGGATAATCACAAGGCTGTCTTAACTGATGGTAGGAACCTTGTTGGGAATTCACAGATATGCTCTGAATTACCAAATATTACAAACAATACACCAAACCCACACACATTGCCAACATCCAACCTGACAGGTTCAGTGCAAACCCCCCCCCCTAAAATGACAAATATCTATCCCATCAGAGTGCTGGCCCCCTGACATTGCAGATGCTGAGGTAGCAGGCAGCATCTTCAAAGCAAGACACACAGCATCAATGGTACAAGATGGTGTCCTGGGCTGTGTCCAACATGAACTCCAAGAAGAATGGAATGCCAAATAACACTACTGCTCAATTTCAGCCTTACCACAGGATATGTACCCAAAGAGCAGTGTACAGCAACAGTGGTCTCTCTCCACAAAGGTGGTGCCTCAATGGATACTGCAAACTATCACCCCAGAATCCTGATAAGCTTGGTCTGCAAAGCTATGGAAAGGATCATCATGGACCTCAGAAATAAAGATATTGGGGACCTACAGACACTGGACCATACCCAGCGTGGCTTTCTTAAGGGCAGATCCTGCCCCTTAAACATGTCTGACTCATTTGAAACAGTCATCAAGGCCATTGATGAGGGGAATGTGGTCCACACAGCCTATCTGGACCTTGCAAAAGCCTTTCATACAATACCCCACGTGTTCATTATAGATAAGTTCACCAGCTTAAATATAAACCCCTATGTCAGTAGATGGGTTGCAAACCAGCCCAAGGACAGAACTGATATGGTCAGACATGCTGCAGCCATGTCAGACTACAAACCTGCTACAACTGGCATCCCACAAGGCTCAGTCCTGGGACCTCCCTTGCATGGTATATATTTCCCATAGGTACAGGCCAACATGGAAGGACTGTGTCTGAACAAGTTTGCAGAGGACTACAAACTGGGCACCTTATCTGACCCTCCAGCTGACACAAGCATCCTACAAAAGGGCCACATAGAAACAGACAACTGGTGCCAGAGCCATGTCATCAAGCTAATTGCAGAAAAGTGTATAGTCATCTCCTGTGGATAAACACTAAGTGCCCACCAATTACCACATAGGTGTTAACCCATTAAGTACTTTAGAAGCAATAAGAAACCTGGGGACACAATTTGATAGATATCTTGCATTTGACAACCATGTGGCTGTAGTGGTTACAGAAACATACCATATACCCACCTAATCATGAAGGTAGTCAGATCTAGATCAGGGGAGATCATCGTGCCTCTTCAGTCATCCTTCATCAGCCCCACAATTGAGTACAATGGCCCCTGTGGGATGTACCTCAGCAGACACCTCCAGCAACTGGAAAGACCCCAAAAGTACCCCACCAGGAGGATCAAAGAGCTCTAACAGATGCCATATGTTGCCTGATTAAACAAACCGCAGCTCCACACAGTGCCATACTGTCTGCCCAGAGGCAATCTGTGCCTGATGTATAAAGCCATGTCCAAGCTGGAATCAATGAACATGCTGCACCTTGTACAATCTGAATGCCAGTGAGCTATGCACATGAGAGACCTGAACCCCAGCACTGACATACATAGGACATGCTGTAGTGATTGATCCATAACCCAGAAGCTCACTCCACTCTTGAGTAAACTCCAAGTACAGGTTAGCCAGAGAGTCCCTCATTGACTCTCCTCAACAGGAATCATGATGAGTGGATGGGAGATGGAAGGTTTACCCTGGGTATCACTGTTATGTCATGGGTAGACAGAGGCACATTATACTAACCTTGAAATATGTGATGTCAAATTCCAGTTACAATGTGTGTTGAAGGACAAACACACTCTCTGACTAGCAGTAGAAATGGCCTAGGGCACATCGCTAGTGTTTGTCAATGTCCACCCAAGTTGTGGAATACACTACCAATGTTGGACAAGCCTGGTGTAAGTAGTCCATATCCGAACAAAATGCAGCATGGTCATATATGCACAACTGGCCCTTAACCAGTCTGGTGTGCTCACTATGAATATTGAAAGCAGTGATAGGACTGAAACCCAGGATACTGTCCACCACAGTGAAAGTACTGAACCAGTACACTATGCAATATTACAGTGTATGGTCATTATGAAAGGATGTTGACAACTGTATGCAAACTATCTCATGGAAACCCTGCAGGCACAGTATAATCCCTGTCGGGTTCAGACACAAAGCAGTTGGGCAGCATGTACACAACATGACTCCCAACACACAACTATAAATGTGAAATACTGTGGAAGTTCACACACACCCACAAATGTGGTGGACTGAAGATCTCAACATATGGAAAGCACACACTGGGCATGCTCACACACTTAGATAAATGAGACATATGTCAGGCAACAAGCCATGGAATATGCCTGAACTGGGCATGCTCACACACTTAGGCCATGTCTCAGTTTAGCAGTTGGCCACACATATGTGGTATTTGTATGTGTTAAACCAGGAACCAACCACAAGACAGCAATCTGCCCAGTGCACACAGTTAAATGACTACAGAGACATAAGTTAAATAGTGGATCCCACACATATTCAAACAACTTCCACAGATACACAAGTTGTACATAGAAACAGGGAAAGCTATGGCAATAAAGACCTGCAAACAGTTTATCAGCAACAAATATTGTGCATCTGAAAATTAAACATATGGGTGTAGAGGTCAATACTAGGCTGTTTGCCCTAGGGAATACAAGCTTAGCCAGAGTGTGCTTGGCATCTGCCTCCCCAGTACAGTATGCTACTGTGCCTCTGTAAAGTAGGTCACAGAAGGCACCATTTAAGGCTAGTGTGCTGTGCCTCCGTCAAGCAGGGACACAGTGGAGATCCCAGGGGTTGAATTTGCAATGTCACATCCATGTTTGAATCCTGCAAATGCTCAGTGTGTGTGTGTTTGGGTGAGGGGGGTTAGTGTGTGTGCAATTCTGTGTGAAAGAAATGTCCCTTCTGCCAACTAGAAGAACACACTGCATGATGCACACTCCTCTTTCTAAACACTGATGATCTCAGCACCCTATATGTACAGCAGAAGAAGGGAAACCTCCCAGTAATTCGGATAGCGTGCTCAGCTAATGCGTCTCTCACAAGTGTCATAACATAGTTAGGTAGGGGTTTGAATCCCGCAAATGCTCAGCGTATGTGTTTGGTAGAGGGGGGTTAGTGTGTGTGCAATTCTGTGTGAAAGAAATGTCCCTTCTGCCAACTACAAGAACACACTACATGATGCACATTCCCCATTCTAAACACTGATGATGTCAGCACCCTATAAGTACAGCAGAAGAAGAGAAACCTCCCAGTAATGCGAATAGCGTGTTCTGCTAATGCGTCTCTCTCAAGTGTCATAGCATAGTTAGGTAGGGGTTTGAATCTTACAAATGCCATGTGTGTTTTTGTCACACAGTTTGTCCATGTGTGTGGGGTGTTGCTCTTAATATTGTATGACATAGATCATATCAGAAATGTCAATGCACACATAAGGTATGTGCGTGCCACATAGACATATGTACCTGTGACCTGAAATAGTTCCCATGTGTGAAGCCTGCCTCATGTGAATACATGTAATTTGCATTACACAACTTTATGACTGTGGTTTTCTGTGCAGGGGCTGCATTTGGTATGTGAATATACAGTGAGAGTAGTCTATGGTGTCATCTTACCAGCAAGGGATACACGTCTGGTCTGGAGCATATAGTCCACATGTTGGTGATGAACAGGTGCAGCATGTATTCCCCACTTGTGGGAGTGGTAACAAGTCGTTCCATAGCAATTGAGTGTATGGATTCTAGGAACTTTACACCTAGGGTGTTGGAGCTACAGTAATGCTCACAGTCTATGTGTGGGTAAATGAAGCTGCCCAATATATTGTTGTTTGGAGACACCTGCAGATATACATGTCTTCTTAAGTAGGCCAAGTGTGTTACCTGGGTTTGGGAGTGTGGTGTGTGCCAGGCTATGAACTGGATGGCAGTCTTACCCACTGTTAGTTGCACATGGATAGTCTCTGATGCTTCATGCTGTGCCACCAACCTGGAGGTGTGTATATCTTTGATGAATATTGATACTCCCCCTCCTGTTCTGTTTTGGTGCAAGTTATGTGGCCGACAAGCATGGTATGAGGTATAACCTGCCAGTGCTGGGGTGCTTTTGGGGGTCTTGAACCAGGATTCTGTTACTGCACAGATATTGATGTTCTCCATGCTAAGGACAGTTTCCAGTGCATGCATCTTGACGTTTACACTGCTGGCATTGAGTAGTATTAGTTTCCTATCCCTTGTGATACCTATGGAGGTGGTCTTGTCTGCTGAGCCTTACCTAAAAAAGGCACTATGGTTATATCAAGAGCCTTTGCCAATATCCGAAAGCCCATGGGTGACAGGTGCAAGCTGTCCCTAGCATAGCAGTGTGGCTTGTTGAGCATGTCATCCCAGGCTGACAGGCATTGGATCCCCTTTGAATGACACTGAAACATAAGCCAATTGTCTGAATTGATCATCTTGTCTACATATTGTGGCATCATTCTTGGTGAGGGTAAGATGCTACTCAAGGTCAAGGTCATACCAGTCTGGGCCACATGCTCAGAGAGCTCCTCTATGTCTCTCATCATGTAGTCCAGGGAGGTATGTCTCAGGTCATTCACACTGGCATGGACACTGACTGAGTCATATTTGTACATGCCTTGGAGTGACCTGTGTGCTTGTGTTATGTGGCAGATCATAGCGCCCGACAGGCATCTCACTGTGACCTTCTCCTTGTTCAGCCTGATGAGCGGGACATCAGTGTACCTGACGATAGAGGCACCCATCACAAGTGTAGCAGGTGTGTTGTTTAGGCTTACATGCTGTGACTGTTCGGCACACTGGCTTTGTGAGCTATGTGTTGCACGTGTTCTGTTCTGGGGTAGCGGTTGCTTGTGTGTCTGCTTTGGAGGTGTCTGCTGCATAGGCAGACCTTTATTTAGAGACTCCGAGTATGGTTGTGTGTGTTTATTTGTTTGGATTGCTGTCATGGTAGGTCTATGTGAGACTGGAATTGTAGTGACCGTGGTTTCCTTCTCCTCCTGACAGGTTTTGCCAGTACTGAGTTGAGAGAGCTTAGCCTGCAGTTTGGATATATGGTTGCATCTCTCACATGTGGTGGAATTTGTTGGGAGGAGGAGAGGGTTGACTGTGTAAATGAGGCATTTGTAACATTGCCTCTAGATCCCAGATTCACTAGCTGGACCATGGAGGAGATTGACAACTGACCTTTGAACATGCTAGGCTAGTATTGGGAATTCCTTTATAATTAACAACAAAAAGGGCCAATGGGGAACAAGGTACGTAAGGTGAGTTTGTGAGGGTGTAGTGGTTTTAATTTGTTAGTGCTGGCATATATAAATGCTTTAGTGAGCAAGTGCCAGGTATCTCAAATGCAATGTGTTACAGGTAACTTAATTGCATAACTGACAAACACTAACTTTCTGTCAAGTGAAACAAGGACATACATACAGTAAGCAATGCACATGTCACTAGGGATTCTCAGAGGTGCTGTAAAGCTGCATTTCAGGTGGGATTAGTGTTTCAGGGAAATAACAAGCAAACAAGCATACAAACAAAGCTACAATCAGCAGGCATGGATCTAGTCTATGCTACAGCAAACAAGGTGTACCAATTTCAGTAAGAAACAGTTCAAATATGCAGGCACTATAAGCCTTTAGCCAGAAATTCCCACCTCAGACGGGCAGAGTCCAGCCTCTCCTCCCACAAGAGTGCAGACCATGAACCTTTGTAATGTGAAATAACTGGCCTGAAGCCCAACTGCTTAAACCAGAACTAATACACATTTATAATGACAGACACTGAGCCCTCAATCAGCATTCCCCAACTTAGTAGGCTGTATGCTACCTGTCCTGCCACCACAGTATCCCTGACATTTAATGAGACTCACCTCCTGCCATAGCTAGTTGTGTGTTTTTGGGGCTGTCAAGCATGGTATGAGGTGTAACCCAGTAGTGCTAGGGTGCTCTTGGGAGTCTTGAACCTGTTGTCTATTACTGCACAGATATCAACATTCTCCATGCAGAGTAGAGGTTGTACTGCATGCATCTTCCGGTTTACATGTCCACCATTGAGTATCATAACTTCCATTTACTTATCCCCTGTGCTACCTATGTAGGTGGCCTTCTGTTTACAGCCTTACCAGCAGAATGCAAAGATGTGCAGACATTACACTATGGTAATTTATAGGGGTGTACCAAACAATACAATGACAATCATACTGTTAATGCATCAGGCATGCTGGGATATACCCACAATGATAATATTACACTGCACAGTTGACAACATGATAATATTACTACACATCTATGTAGTCACCCTGTGCATCAGCACCATGTTAACTGGTCCTGCATCGATGTTACAGATTGCAGGAGGTGGCACAGTTTCATCATATGCACAGGGTGTGTACTTGGTATGCCTGAGTCTGCCACTAATACAACCAATCGACATGTATGTGTGTGTGTGTTAGTGAGGGACAACCGTAGAAGATGGGGCAATGTTGATGCAGTGTGTGCGTGTATGTGTTAGCCCTAGGTGTTAGCACTATGCATGTGTGCATGCATGCACACAGTTCCACCTTGTGGATGCCATATACGGGTGTTTGTGGACAGACACAGACTGTACCTGCCAGGTTGTACAGATCACAGTACCTGTGCCTGGCAGGGGTGCTACGGACAGCATCAGGTACTAAGCTAGACTGGGTACTGTCATCAGAAGCAGGTGGTTGTTGACTGGAGACATGTCCCTGCTGGGACTGTTCAGAGCCACGTGCACGTGGTCTCCTAGGGCGGTCTGATGACAGCACAGACCCAGCATTGCTGGGGCTCGTACTGGCACTATGTGAGCGGCCGCGGGTTTGTTGTCGTCCGCGACGACTGCCAGCTGCTGCTGTTGCTGGCATTCGTCCACGTCGATGCCTCAACTGCCCTGCGTTGCCCTGGCTCATGGACATGTAGTTGTGGAACAGATCTAATGTGTCCCCCCAACGTCTGTCAATGACCTCTGTGAAATTACAGATGGCAGCTGCAACGTCACGCATAGTGTCATTCATAGCAGTGCAATGTGCTCTCAGCTCCCTCAGACCCTGTCTGGTGTACCATTCCATACGTGAATGTGCCTGCATTACAGCCCAGAACATACATAGCTGAGGTTGAAAGACCTCTATGGGCACGTCTGACAGGGGCAGTACGACCATGGATGCTCCCACGAGAACCCCTGGACATCCGCCTGTGTGGTACCATGTCAAGACTCTGGCCATGGCTGCTGTGAGGGGATGCATGTGCCACTGATACCACATTACCCTGGTCAATGCCCACTGTATGCTGTCCATCACCTAGGGATATTGGTGACAATGGATGTATTGGCAGGATGACTGTGCCCATTGATGGGGTTGACAGCTGTGTACTGTCGACTGGCTGACCAACAACAGACCCTGGCACACCTCCCTGTGCCATTACACAGGTATCATCATTATCACTATCCCCAGCAGCAGATTCAGGTTCCCTACTGCACACCACCAGAGCAGCACCAGAACCTGTGAGAAGAAGACAGGAAACACAGTTTACAATGTGCACACAATGTTACCATACATGCACACATGCACACATGCACACATGCGCACATGGGCACATGGGCACATGCACACATGCACACATGCACACATGCGCACATGGGCACATGCACACATGCACACATGGGCACATGCACACATGGGCACATGCACACATGCACACATGGGCACATGCACACATGCACACTCCTCAGTACATGAGATACAAACACACAGACACAGACACACCTGCAATCACACACATAGCAATACCATTTTAGGGTATTATTACTATTACTATCATTAGTATTAAAGGAATGTTATTACACACTCACCAGCATGGATTGGCTGCCTTGCTGTTACACTAGAGGGACCTGCACAAATAAGACATGCATTGTCAGTGGGCACAACTGTGCCATTGATACTGTGAGTATGATACAGTTCAGTAGTACAACAGTTGGCTTTCACAGGTCTACTGCCGATATTGAGAATATCACTCTTGCACAATAATTACCAGGATAATAGCTACAAACACAGTACACACCTCACACTTACATAAACTACCAGTGTAGAGAACAGTCAAATATAGATATGGCATGTTATCTGCACGCTCCAAGTCCTCCTGCTGGGTGGCTCCAGCCTCCATCATTACATATGTGTGTGGATGTTGTTGTTGTTGTTGGGCTGGAGCCACAACACTTAGGAGGAGCCCCTCCAGTCTGGTGAGGGGGGGTGTATAGCCGCCCCACCACCTGTGGCAAGCTGTTGCCTGTGGATATCAGATGCATGCTGATGGACATTTCTAATTAAATCACTACAGTGATGGCATACCTGCTCATATGTCCAGTTGTGCATGCCTATATCATTTACCTGACGGACAAGGTCTTGCCTCAGTGCAGCCCTCTCCTGCTGGTTCGGGAAAAGAGTGTGGCAAAATCCCGCACCAGGCTCTGGTGTATCTCCTCTTCCTCTGCAGCAGAGTATGCGGGATTGCACTGGTGCACCATTGCCCTGGAAGGAAAAGAAAAATATGTGAGCAAGTGATATGGCACACATAAAACTCTACTGTAGTGATATCACTGAACTGCCATATGTAGCATCTGTCTGTCTATTGGGGGATACACATTTGAATGACCACATATCAGTGCTCAGCTGACAACTCTGTGACAGTGCCTGGCACACTCCATGCATCAAACAAGTATACTCCAGCAGTCGGCACACTGTTTGAGGTCCAATGCACAGCCTCACACTGGGGGTATGTATCAAGGTAATGTATGGGGAACATTGTCAACCCATGCAATGCATGCAATGCACAGTACAAATGTCACTGGTAATGCACCGTAGTCTTTGTTGCCATAACCATACCTACACCACAGTCACATACAGGGAACCACAGCACAACATATGGCAATGTAGTATGTTTGTATCCCAATACCTGACACATCTTTCTCTGGCCTCACACCAAGGACACACACTACCATGACAGACACAAAGTCATGATGAGCAATCACACCATTACAGACCTTGCACACAGTCAGTGGCACACGCATTCCACCTCACATAGTTGGTATTGCAATGAGTACATGTGTGTGTGCATTGTGTCATAGGCAGGTAGTATGCTATTGGGCCTGGGCCTACAGCAGCATACTGCTATGCTACCCTGCCCCTTGGGACACATGTAATGTGGTTGTACTTGCTCCTGTCAAACAATTACACAGGGTGACTCATATGGCATACTACCTATCTGCATAACATTCAACAGGGGTATGTCTGACATCTATTAATGGGGAGCCTTGCTTCGTAATGCTGGGTGGTTTACTCCAGGGTATGGCCTATGTGTGTGTAGGAACCTGTACCTCCACCATGTGCTCTTTACTATGGTGCCAAGGATGACAGACATAGGTCATTTATGCTGGGGATATTGTGAGGTGTTACCATGGTTGTTGGACAGCTGTTATGGGTGTGACTTAACTATGTATATCCAGCAGTGGTATGCTCTGTGTTGGTAGTTTGAGAGGCACTCTATCTGTGATTTTGTCAGTCACTCTGCATAGGTAATGTGTTTGAGGGCATTATCGCTGTTTGTTAGGTATGACTGTATCCTTCTCCCTTTCTGTAGTTGTCATGGGAGGTACATACCATGTAGGACATTGTGAGGTGTAGAGGGGTACAGTGACCTACATTTCACTAGCTGACACACCATTTCTGCTGACATGTACCATGTACAGGTATTACAAGACTGGTGTGCCACTGTGAATATCACAGGGGAGGCTATTGTACACTTGTTTCCCATGTTCCCTCCTGACACATCCAGTAGTAGGCAGGCAACCACATATGTGGTGGTTAGTGGTGCAAGAGTTTTGGAATGGGGTATGGTACTCCTGTATCCGCACTGGTGTTCAGTACATGCCTTTGTCAACAGGCACCTGTTGCAATACATCTACACACATGTGCCTCTCTCAGTATATATATATATATATATATATATATATATATATATATATATATATATATATATACAGAGAGAGAGAGAGGGGGGTGAGAGATAGAGAGAGAGATATTCATATACATACATATCTGTACACATGCATATCTGTCTGTATATGTGTATGTATCTATATATATCTATATATGTATGTGTCTATTACATAATATGTGTATATACATATTCTATCCATCTATCTATATATGTTCATAGGTAGGTACTAGGCTATCAGCCCTAGGGCCCATACAAGCCTAGCCAATAAATGTACCCTGGCTTTCGCCACCCAAGAAAGGTATTTTCCTATGCCCCTGTCGAGCAGAGCCACAGATGTGATCCCTGGGGTGAATTCCCCATTTCCCATCCAATCATCAGGATCTTTCTTGAAGAGTGCTAATGAGGAGCTCTGTTTGACATAGATAGGTAGTCTGTTCCAGAGTATGGGAAGTGTCTGGGACAGGACTCTATCCCTCCAGCATGTTCTGTTTATTGTGGTGACAAGGTTAAGGTCCCTAGAGCGTGTAGCTCAGAGGGATTGGGATTTCTTTAAGTGGAGCATGTCCAACAGCTGTAGGTTTGACATAGCTGTGTATGTTAGGCAGAGATCACCACTGAGTAGGCGATATGCCATGGAGTCAAGCTGTCGTTTTTTGAGACGGTCTGCATAGGGCATCTGTTTGAGGCCAGTAATCCTCTTTGTGAGGTATTTCTGTGGTCTTTCCAGTTATTGTAGTTGTCCTGTGAGGTACATACCAAAAGGGGCATTGTACTCTATTATGGGTCTAATAAGTGATGAGTTGAGGGGAACAATGACCTCTTTTTTCTGGATGGGAATCCTTTTGTGATGAGATGAGCCACGTAGAAGGATTTCCTGACCACTGTGGCAATGTGATTATCAAAGGAGAGACTACTGTGCACCTGTGTCCCAAGGTCTATTATCACATTTTCGGCATTAAGTAGACTACCAGCTATCTGTAGTTCATCGGTACAGAGTTTATACCACTGGGATGACAATACACATTTTGGCATTGAGCTTCAGGCCATGGCTTTGACACCAGGTATCTGTCTCAGTGAGGGCCTTTTGTAGTTTGCCCACATCGTTAGGAGTTGCGATTATGGCTCCTAGTTTGCAGTCATCTGCAAACTTTGCTAGCCACAGACCTTCTGTGTTGGCCTGCACTTCGGAGAAGTAGATACCAAACAGGGGAGGACCCAGGACTGAACCCTGTGGTACTACATTTGTCACTGGTCTGATGTCGGATTTGGAATATGCTACTTTCACAGTGTGGGTTCTGTCCATGAGCCAGTTGTCAACCCATCTTATGACATAGGGATTTATACCTAGTTTAGTGTGCTTATCTATAATTCCAGAATGGCGGATGGTGTTGAAAGGCTTGGCGTGGTCTACATAAGCTGTGTGAACCATTTCGCCATCATCTATGGCTTTGGTGACTGCTTCAAAGAAGTCAATCAGGTTTAGGAGACATGATCTGCCTTTTACAAATCCAAACTGAGTAGGGTCCAGAGTTTGGAGATTACCAATGTCTTTGTTTATGAGTTCCATGATGGTACATTCCATGGCCTTGCAGACCAGGCTCGTCAGGCTAATGGGGCGGTGGTTACCGTGGTCCGTCGTGGCTCCCCCTTTGTGGAAAGGGATGTGTTGTGGTGCGCCATTCAGTGGCTACAAAGCCTGAAGTGAAGCTATGATTGAACATGGTACTGCGGTAGGGTGCCAGTGCATTCAGTGGTTCATATAGAACGCAGCCTGGGATATTGTCAGGTCCCATGGATGCTGTGTTCTTGGCTTTGGAGAGTGTGTATTTTACCTGTGCAGCCGTGATTATAGGGACTTTGCATTCTTCCAGTATAGAGATGGGCCCTCTAGGGGGTGAGAGAGGGGTAAAGTTAGCACTGATCCTATCTGCCAGGATGTTGGCAATATCAGTTGGTTCTGTATATTTAGTGCCATTATGCTGTACCTCAGAGCAAATCTGAGTGTTTCCATTTAGATTCTTGACATAGCTATTGAATGCTTTGTGGTTGTCTTTAGAGTCAGTGGCAATTTTGTTTTCATAACTAGCTTTGGGGGATTTTATGAGGGATCTCAGCTTCTTACTGAGGTTGACCAGGGAGTTCCTCCAGTCATGGGAATTTACTTATTTTTGCAACAGTGTCTTTCTTCTGATGTAGAGTTTGTTTATGGCAGAGGACCACCAGACTGGCTTCCTTTGTCTGGGGGATAACATCTTGGTTCTATTAGGGATAGCATGATCCATGCACTCATGTAAGTGCTTATACAGTGCATTTGTGTAGGATTCAGCAGTCATACCTCTACTGTCCGTCTGCATGGGTGTCATGCAGTTTGCCACTTCTGTCTTAAGAAGTGTGACATTGGCTTTTGAGACGTTTGTTATGATGGTGCCCCTAATTAGGGCTGGGGGTGGGATGTGGATGTCTAGGCTGATTACCTTGTGGTCGGATCTCACCAACGAGGAATTGACCTCTGGTGTGGAACACCGGTTTCCCATGTTGGTGATGACCAAGTCTGGGATATTGCTGCCCCTGGTGGGGGTGTGAATAAGTTAATCCAAGACGTTGGTATTTATGAATTCTAGACAACGTTGAGCAATAGAGTTGGTACAGGTGTAGTTTTTCCAGTTAATGGTGGGGTAGGGGAAATCGGCCATTATTAGGGTGTTGGGTTGTACCCAATACTTTCCAGTGTATCATGAAATGATGGGTGTGAATCCTGGGGCATGGTGGGGGGTCTGTAGCAAGCTACGATTTGGATTGCGTTCTTGCCCAGAGTTAGTTGCAATTGGATACCTCAGATGCATTATGCTGTGCAACTAGCCTGGAGGTGTGGATATCCTTAATGAATATGGACATGCCTCCGCCTTTAGTGCTTCTTTCTGGGTTAGGTGGCCAACAGGTGTGGTATGAATTGAAGCCCGGTAATGCAGGGGTGCTCTCTGGAGCTTTGAACTAGGTCTCAATCACTGCACAGATGTCAGAGATGTCACCATTTATAGTGGTGTATTTGTCATTTGAACCTTACCTGACAAAGGCACTATAGGGGTGGCATGAGTCTTAGCCAGTATCTGGAATCCTGAGGGCAACAGATGCAGGCCATCTCTGGCAAAGCAATCGGTCATGTCGTCCCAGGCAGACAGATGCTGGATCCCCTTAGAATGACACCAGAAGCTTAGCCAATTGTTGAGGTCAATCATTGTGTCCTTGTACTGTGGTATCATTCTGGGTCTATCTATTTCTACATCTCTCTCTATCTATGTATACATATATGCACATTATATATAGATACATATATAAATATACATACATATACATATAATATATATATATATATATATATATATATATATATATATATATATACCTTTTTATTTACACATACGAATACACACACTAACATACTGCTAAACATTCAGTACTGTACAACCTACATTGTACGTTGCACTACAACCTACATTGTTATGTGCACATAGCATCCTTCACATACATATGTATGTCCAGTCTTCACTAACAGTTGCAGTATGTCCCCTGCCCTATGCACATCTTCATATATATCTATATACAGACTGCTAACACATATGGAAGGTTCACAGTATGTAGACTATTACATTATTAGTTTACATTACCTTTGTTGGACACTGCTATTTTTGATGGCTTGCTGCTTGGTAGCCTGCTATTCTGTACTGTAGTAGTTTCAGCAGTCTGTATCTCTTATTTGTTTTTTTTTTTTTTATTTATTTGTTTTTATTTATTTATTTTCTCTCTCTCTCTCTCTCTCTCTCTCTCTCTCTCTCTCTCTCTCTCTGTCTCTCCCTCCGGCTGTTGCAATGAACGTATTGCATGTGTGGACTGGGAGTACAGGCTGCTTTTGTAGGTATATGCAGATGTGCATGTGATGGCCTCTGCACCAATTGTTAGCCAGCATTTGCTAATTGCATGCAGCCTGCTGTGTGGTAATTGCAGTTCTCCCTGTGATTTCAGGACAGTGCTATAAAATGTTAGTTGAGGTAGGCATAGCCCTTTCAGATTTTCAAGGTGCGGACCATGCTGGTATGCTGTGGACACTGTTGTGTGAGCGTAAAGGTTGGTATGTCTCTCATATCTCAGGCTGTGTTGTAGGCACTGACATGCATGTTGTACTGACACCTGAATATTGCTTCCTCCAGTTTATTCTTCTCAGTGTGTATGTTAACTGACACCTAATAGTACTAATACTGTTTAAATGGGAGTATGTGCTTTCCTGTGGGACTTGTGGAGTAACTGGTTTACAGCAGTGGCTCTTGCAATTTGTTGCTATGGCTTCACTATTTAGCCTTTACATTCACTCCTTGGAGGCCTGCTATGTGTCTTTACTGGAATGTGTTGCTATGACTTTCCTATTTTCCATTCACATTCACTCCTTGTAATGCTTGTTATATTTCTTTCAGCAGCAATTCCTTATATGTTTGTTGTGGTTTGGTGGTACTGCATGCAGTCTGGTCTGGCCAAGGTGTGGGGCTTGACACCTACAAGGGTATTTTATTTTGCTGCTGAGCAGTAGTGGCACCTTCTACTTTGTACTAACTGTTATGGATAGCAGGCACATTCAGTGCTTGTAAACAGCTATACTATCCTTCTGTTATTAGTTGGATACCTCCTTTGATATTTGTGGGTTGTACACCTACATGTGGGTGTGCTTGTGAATACACCATTTCTGACATGCACATAGTGTATACTTTCAGTAGTTGAAAGTTACCATTACGTGGGACAAAACACCTTTCTGCCTACTATTAGTACATTTCACAGGGAGTCAGTGGGGCACAGTTAACATTTGTTTTCAAATCAGGGAAATCCCTGTAAATCAGTCCCATCTGTGAGGTCTGGCCTCTTACCTGTTCAAATATGGCAGTGTTTATCCTGCTCTGATAGTGTGTGTGGTTTGGAAGGTGCTACTGTCACATTATTACCTACTAGCTACCGACTAGCATGGCTGTTTCTCTTCTCACACTAATGTTATACAAATCCACAAGAATTGCCAGTAAAGATACAAGACAAGCTTTGTGTAATAGCCTTCCTATATTCCCTTTACATTCAGTCCTACTATTTCATGATATATTGCTTTCAGCACAAAGTTCTTGTGTATCAGTCATGGCTTAGTGGTAAGTCATGCAGTCTAGTGTTTCCAAGGTCCTGGGTTCAAGACTGACAGAGGAATTTTATTTTGCTGCTGAGTAGACTACAGGCCTTGTCATTCAGAGGGACTAAGGCAGTTTTAAGCAGTTGTAAGCGGGTTAGCGCTGGTTTGCGCGGAGCTCACGCATGCGCAGTGCCGCTTAGCTTTGCGCACACACGCTTAGCTAAGTGCACACAAGCGCACACCCGCTTACTACTGCTTAAAAGTGCTTACTCTCATGCACACCCATGCTAATTTCTTTGAAAGAAAAGAAAATGGGGAGATAGGACAGTGGTGAAAAAGGGGGCACAAAGAGGGTAGGACAGTAGGAAAACAAGCTCGGGATTTGCAGGAAGGATGTAGGAAAGGCCCATAGCTGCCCATTTCTTTATCAGCAACAGCTGTGCATATCTCTGTTATTTGGTGTGAAATTTGAAACCTTCCACCCCTGAGAGAGGGGTGAGGACAACAAAATATGTTGTACAGCCAATTGTAATTACCACTTCACATGTCCAGCAGACATGTCTGCAAAATGGGCAGCTATGTATGGGGCGTAATTTTTTTGCGGGAACAGAGTGCCCTTTTTTTTTTCAGGTGAGAGTGGAATGTGAGGTACAGGAAGTAGGTATATTTGGGGAGGTAGGTAGGGGAGGTTAACAGACAAGACAAACAAGATGCATACAGGGGCGGAGTATGACACATGTGGGGGGGAAACACAATTGATGGGGACGGATGTTGGGATATCGCGAGCCCATGAGCCCACAGATGGCAACAGTGGAACTGAGATCCCCACCCATGGGCAGTTGCTACTGTGCCTTCACAGCCCAGGACGGGGCTGTGCTGGGGGCTGTGTAGGACGGGCAGCAGGGACACCTGTGAGTTGTGCCACCTGAGCCTCAAGCTGGTGTAGGGGTTCAAGCACAGAATGCCTGATCTCACTACGCACCACAGACCAGACACTTTGGAGGGTGAGTGGACGGTCTCCTCTGGCCACGCTTGCAGAGGGGGGACGAGCCCCATCCCCTGCAGCACTTCCACCCAAAGGTGGCACAGGGCCACCGGAGGAGGTTCCGGCCTGGGCACTAGTGCCAGGTGCACTTGCCAGCTGTGGTGGGAGAGGTGGGTCCGCTGGAACCCGCCTTCCCTGTTGTCCTATGTTTAGAAATATTTTATGACATTTTGGGTTAGTAACAAACAATACCATTCAAAATTAGTTGTAACAGCATGCATCAGTATTCCCATTAATCAAACACCCATGAATTCCAAACATTGAACAGGAAGCATAACACATGCATATTTTGAACAACAGTACACAATCCAACAGCATGCAGGGTCGATCGATGGCAACAGGCCATCAGGTTTGGATATGTGAACAGGGCACATGCAGCAACATACATGCAAATATGTTTGAACCAAGAGGACAAATGTCCATAGGAATTGATTGTGAATACACATACCCAGTTTGTTGTGGAATGGCATTATTTGTGAATATAGGGTAGGGTGAAGAAGTATTTCATTAACAACTTCAACTACATATACATATGCTGTACATCTCTAGTAGCTGCAGATATATATACCCTACAGGTCTTACTACAGTTTCCTATATGTAACCTTAGGAATGTTGGTGATGGGACTGTTACTGATACATTAATATCCATTGCATTTTTATTCATACACATTTCATATCTGGCTATGTTCAGGTACAACATCCTGCTACATTTCATTTATATGGCTCTAGACAACTGTGGATGTTCATTATTTCATACAACCATACTATCTCCATATTGCAAGGGTACAGCAACATATACAAATTGTGGGACAGACACATTCCAGCTTCAGTACTTTATTTCAAACATTTCACTTTTTGGTTGTGGCTGTCTCATTCATTTCATTATGTACTGACTGCAGTATACTTTATTCAGAAGTTATAACAGCTTTCTTGGTCGATTCATACCTCTTTCTCTCACTCACTTGTTTTATTTTTACAATTCAAGTTGGTACTTTACTGTAGGCATTATTAACATGTCATACCTGCTTACAACAATCCTTTCCAACAGACTCACTTGTTTCATATGGCAGATTTTCTAAGGGGATGTATTTGACACATGTCTATTATCTTTGGCTTGTTTACCAGTGATTTTCAGGCTGCAGCAGGTTATCTGATATTACAATACAGGTGGGAAATCACTATTTCAGACTTGTTTACTTTTTATTTCAGGATTACAGGCTGCATCACTTATCTAATCATACAGTGCTAGCAGAATCTTTCTTCTAGTGTTATTTGAACTTTATTAATATGTGACTACACTGACCTCTTTTACAAGCTGTCTCACTTATATTGTATAACAATTACAGGAATATAATTGCTAACCTGCCTGGTGGCACAACCGCTCCAGCCTATCACCATAGGCGCGCCTATTCGCGGAACGCACACCTGCAGCTGTAATATAAATGAAGTAATATTGGAACATACATCTCCATAAAATAAGCTAGGATAATTCCTTACATACATAATTACATGGATGCTTACTCAGTAGTGGGGCGTTGGGCATTTGCCGGGCCTCCTGGATCCAATGGTTCAGTTGGTCCTGCTTCCATCTCTTCAGGTCCGCATGGTGGTGACGGACCTGTTCACCAGTCCTTGGTATGCCTGTGACACTGGTGAGATCATGTGCCAACCGGTTCCATGCCTCTGCCTTATATACACCCCACAGAACCTGGCCCTGCATGAGTTGAGCCTCATGATCGTGGACTAGGAGCCAAACCATGTATTTGAACTCCTCAACACCCCACCTCTGTGCTCGAAAGCAACTGCCCTCTCCTACACCTGCCATCCTGACTGCAAATAGGTTCCACAATCAGTTATGCTGTGTATTCCCGCCTATGGGGCTTATATATGCCATTTTTCCCACACGTATCTGTGATTGGCCATTTTGGAATTGTATCAGCTTTACAAAACCTGCTTTGTCATGCTTCTATTTCTATTCATTCCTATATATATGGTAATACTGCATTTTTCAGTACAGCTGTCATGGCTTAGTGGTTCAGTACTTTGACTATGATGCACAGTATCCTGGGTTTGAGCCTGGGCATTGCTTCTTTTTTTATTTTACTGCTGTCTAGACAGGCTAGGAGGTGTGTCTGTTTAAAGGTGGATTTGATACAGGTTGCTCAATGTTGCCCGCCGGTAAGCCGGTTGGCACGCTGGGCAGCTTCACGCAAACGGGTTACGCTGGTTAATGCGTTATTTGGCTGTGAGCACGCATATTACGCTGTGAGAAATGTTGTGCAACTACGGGCACACAGTTTCAGCGTGTTAAAGCACTGCTCAACTCTGGGCACTCCTATTACACCTGTTAAACCACTGGTCACCTGCAGGCAAACATACTCAGCTTGTTAGAGCACTGCTCAGCTATGGGCACTTATAAAATATTTTATTTTTTTATTGTGTCAGAGTTCTTCATAAAACATGGCCCATTTCATTGCATTTTACTTAAATTATAATTGTATATATATATATATATATATATATATATATATATATATATATATACATATATGTCAGGGGATTGTTTCATGCTTATTTCACTAAAAATAAAAAATGATGTTGTTTTTGCTCGAACCGTGACTGCCTCCTCTTTGGCCGACGTCTCTACCGCTACGCGATTGCTACTTGGCTTATTTTGCATATTTAGAGCTTGTATGCTTTTTCAATGACTGCTAACTGTGGCTGAGCGAAGGGCACACCCGCGCAAACGAGCGCAATTACGGGCAAACATTTCTGAAATAAAAAAAAATTAAACTGTTCATTTTTATGTTTTACATTTCAGTTGGGTTAATAGTCTGTAGGGGCATGTGTGCTGTTGTGTTTCTTGACATTTCTGTGGACTCGCTCGTGGAAGTTTCCTTTTGGGACTGTGATTCTTCTGGGGGCGTGTCCCTTTGCAGGTCTCGCCATGCGGACACGCCCCCAACATTGCTACACGGACCGTGTTAGCCTAGGGTGTGATTCAGTATGCCCTCATGAATATGCATGGCATGCTGACATCACCCGTTTAACTGTAGCCTCCGTGTAAGACTTGCTAACTCTTACACGGAGGCTTTGTGAATCCTGCAGTATGAGTTTTCATGCAAAAGTTGCAGCTGAGTGACTTTAATGATGTCTTAAACTGTGATTCCTCACATCTCTTTAGTGTCTGAAAATCATCTGCTACGGACAGAAGGAGAATACAACACTATCCTTTTGCTTCTTGAATATCCAGTGCAGACTAACAATTTAAGAAGTTCAAGTTTGCTGTGCAAACCATTATGAGATAGATAATTAGCTTATGTATTTGTAAAATAAAAAATGTAGCACAAACTGTAGGCAGATACATAGAAAAAACAGCAACCAAGGAGAACAGTCCACTCTCATTTATTAAGCACTTTTCATCCTTCTAGTAGTAAGAACTTCTTCAGATACACATATACACAAAAAGTAACTGTTTAAAACAAATGGGCTTTTAGTCACATGACATACAACAGACCAATAACATTTTCCTTCCCTCACCATAAGCAAAAATAAAATTAACTCTTTCATTCCCTTTTTTGTTATTTAAAACAGACAAATGCTACTTACATTCATTAAAGTAAGTTTCAATGATAAGAATTGTACTTTTCCCATCTAGAAAGACTCAACAGTTTTAACACTCATAAAAGTGAAGTAATCTCATTCAATCCTGGGTGCTGGCATGCATTAACATGAATTTGCCACAATAGCTTCAATTTTTCTAAAAGTAATGGAAAGTAATGGAAAAGGATCCCCTCTATTGTCCTGAACTAACTGGTCAATGACTCTAAACCTGAAACTGTGAGTTGGGTTTTGGGTGGTGTGTCTGGCTAGAGCATTTTCCTGTTTGCCCTTTCTTATACTGTACATATGCTCATACATACGATCTTTTAACTTTCACTCAGTTTTCCCAATGTAATACACTGCACATGACTGACACTGTGCCAAATATACAATCATTTTTGAATTACATTTGTGTTTCATACATATTACATATATGTATGAGCATATGTACAGTATAAGAAAGAGCAAACATGAAAATGCCCTAGCCAGACACACCACCCAAAACCCAACTCACAGTTTCAGGTTTAGAGCCATTGACCAATTAGTTCAGGACAATAGAGGGGGGTCCTTTTCCATTACTTTTAGAAAAATTGGAGCTATTGTGGCAAATTCAAGTTAATGCATGCCAGGACCCAGGATTGAACAATATTACTCCAATTGTATGTGTGTTAAAATTGTTAAGCCTTTGTTGATTAGAAAAGTACAATTATTATCATAGAAATGTACTTTAATGAATGTAAGCAACATTTGTATGTTTTAAATAACCAAAAAAGGGAATGAAAGAGTTAATTTTATTTTTGCTTATGGTGAGTGAAGGAAAATATTATTGGTCTGTTGTATGTCATGTGACTACAAGCCCACCTGTTTTAAACAGTTACTTTTTATGTATTTGTGTATCTGAAGAAGTTTTTACTACTAGAAGGAAGAAAAGTGCTTAATAAACGAGAGTGGACTGTTCTCCTTGGTTGCTGTTTAGCTTAAGTATTTGTATTTCCATGTGTTGTGTTTTTCCACAATATCAGTGCTGTGTGCACATCTTATTTTCCATGGCAGGTTATTCTAACAGGTAATAAATCTTATGAGACAGTATTTACTTGTGGGCAGATAACAGTACAGGGACACTGTCTCTAAGCTCAGCTGGTGGGATATACTCTCCAAATCATGTAGTATAAATTTAGCATGATCACTTCTTATGATAAGTCAATGGGCATACCTTCGTTGAAGGTTGGGCGTCGGGCTGGCAACTTGACACCATAAAAATCGACTGCCAATCATTGGCAGACTGGAGTTCTGCTGTGGCGACCCCTAACCGGGAAAGGCTGAAAAGACAAACAAACTTCTTATGATAAGTAATATACATAAGCTTCCATTATGAATCAATAATTGACAGATTATAGTAACCGGACTCACGGTTTCATCATTAATATATGCTTATCTGTTGCACAGATTCTTCTTGTTAAATGTTTCTGAGTTTTCTCACACTGGCTTAAATGTTGATTTTTTTTCTAAAAACAAAATACACCATTATACTTTAATAAAGATTTTGCTGACGCAACATATTGTGCAACCAAGAGTTAAGAGCCTAAAGAGTAAAGAGAGATTTTAATTAGCTAACTCCAAGATGTGGGTAGCAAAAAAATGCATAGACGGTTGATAATTTTTATTTAGTTTGCTTTGGTTTTGTTCATATTATTGTGTGTACTAGAAGAATAAAAATATATATTAACTTTTAAGACCTCAGAGGTTCTTTACAAAGAAAATATGAGGTGTAAATAACATTTCTTATGTGACTAGCCAAAAGTCCTATCCCTTTGCTCTGTCTCTTACCAACTATTAAGGGGTGACTTATGCCTGACCAATAAGGCACTCACAAATCCAGTCATGATGGAGCTGTTATACATCTGCAAGTCAACCAGTACAAGGGTCACCCATTCTAGGGATCTTAACTTAGACAGCATCTCAAGCAAAACATGCTGGAGAGACAAATATGTGTCTCAGAGATTGCGCCTTCTTTAGAGCAGGCGTCCTATTCACATTAAGCACAATCCTTCCCTAGTCCTCTTCAAACTCAGTTTGGATCAATGGATGGCAAATTGCAAATTTTCACCTGGGATAGCATCTTAAGGATAAGGGCAATCTGTAAAATGCTCAAGGCATAGGCACAAACCTATGCCATCCTCTTGCCCCTAGGGAACATATATTGGGTAAAATGCAGTAATATTGGCTCAATTTGTAAGGGCTCTTAAGTCATTAGTCTAGTAATCTGCTATGAACCTATGGATAAACAAATGTTCAGTGGCATGAGTTAGTGAAACTGGGGACGAAAACTTATTCAGTGTTTATTCCATTGTTTATGTATGGAACACAATGTGCACAGAGGGCATACAAGCAGAAGGTACAGAGATCTTGGATCATCAACTAAATACAGACTACACATTTTGGGGGAAGATCCCACTGAGAAGTTGCTCAGGGGGGATAGGGAATGCAAGCAGCAAAGGTACAGAGTTTATTTCTGCAAAGAGAAAGAAGTAAGACTGAGGGAGCATAAGTGATTATAAATTTACATATAAAGTGTAGTGAGAGTACAAGAAGCAGGGTTACAGCAATTTTGGTGCGAAAAAGATAGAATAAATGTTAGTCAGACAGACAGCAGAGGTAGAAATATTAGGGCTAGGAACAAACTGTGCCTCAGTGATAAACTCCTTCAAGCAATCAAAAAGCAGTACATTTAACAAGTTCAAGTCACAAGTCATTGTCAGAAGTGAAGTTGAGACTGTCATGCTATTCGTCTATCAGATCAGATTTTTTAGTTTAAGGTATGGTTCTTTTCACTCATATAGAACTTCTGTAATAACAATTCCATCACTGGAAATAATTATATGTGCATCGTTTGAATTTAGTTTCTTTTCAGGCTGATAACACATTCAGCAGGATAACCAGGCTATTAATTCATTAAGTAATTAGCTTGACAAAAGTTGACATTCTGTGTACTTTATAAAGTAACACTAACTCTGAAATAGGTATGAAGTACATCCAAGGAGAACTGAAGCATATAATGAACAGCACAACAGTATCCCAGCTTCTCTATTAGTACTGCTCTGTTGCTTCTCAAGGTCTTGGCTTCATGTCTTCACGGTAAGGACTCTTCTTCCACTGCTAGTATCCATTTAAATTGCTTTTTAAGCAGTACTGCATGGTAAAATAAAAACAGAGCCTGCATTATCAAGGCACAGTAGCCATTGTCTGTTGCAATGTGCTTCTTCTGCTTTTTCTTTGCTGTAATTTCTTTTAATTTCATGAATGCACAAACACTGGGCTTCAGTATAGCATATTAAGTTATTTAGTTAAATTAATTTAACATGGCTAGGAATGCCTCTTTTTAAAGCTGTATCACTGGCTTACATTTTCCAATGGCAGTAGGAAACCTATTCATATAGCTTAAGTGTTGTCTTTGTGTGTGTGTCTATGTTTGTGTGTGTGTGTGTGTGTGTGTGTGTGTGTGTGTGTGTGTGTGTGTGTGTGTGTGTGTGTGTGTGTGTATGTGTGTGTGCGCCCGTGCGTGATTTTTCTTTTTCTAGGCAGTCAGCCCTTTTTAATACAATGAGGCAAACTTCAGTCACTGTAGCAGCAGCAGTATGAAGCATTGCTTCTCTGGTGCAATGCTAGCCAGCTCTGTAAGAATAGTTTCATAAACGCCCTAACTATTAACCAGATAACCCAAGTTCAGTTAGTGGCAGGACACCCTCTGGACCTGACGGAGACAAAAAGGCATTATGAGGCATTGCCTTCTTCTCTCTTCTGAGGGGTTGTGTTGTGGGCTTGGCTCATTCCTGCTTCACAAGCCCTGGTGATGTTTCTGAGATCATTATAACAGAGACACTGCTTTAACACAGGAGTAGACCAGGAGGGACACGTTACCACATAGTTGGGAGTTTTATCCCTTATAACACCACTACATACCCCCTTGGGTGGCTTATCATGCCCCATCAAAGGGAGGCAAAGATTAACAAGTAAACCCCACTGTGAGCAGCAATATGATGGCTGCTAACCTGGCCTGATCTCGCTAAGAGGTGCATAGTGGAAAGAACCCAGAGAACATACCCACAGGAAGTTGGAAGCCTCTCTGATTCTGTAGCAACCTCCTGGAAGAAAGAGCCATCACTGGTATGGGTCAAACTGAGACACCACCATGTGGTCACATCGGAGGACTGGAGCATAGGAGAGCATGAAATCAGTAATTACTATGTGGAGCAAAAACAATTATCTGCTGCAATGTTGTTTGCTTACTTTCATTGTACTTTCTTTTATTTAAAAGTCTTTTTCTATATTTAGCTCTTTTACATCACTAATGTTTGATTATTTTTTCAGTGTCTGATAAAAAAAACAAGCATCGACAACAAGGATGAAAAACATAAGGGAAAAGAGGAGAGAAAGTGGGCTGTTCCCACGGTACAGGAGCATTTAAATACAATAAGAAAGTCCTGAAAGTGCCAGCTTCGTGATTCCAGTGCTTATCTGGAAGAAAGCATTAAGATTAAGCAGTCACAACACGTATAAAGCTGCAATATTGACTAGAAGAATCATTGAATACTTTTTAGAACTGTCTTAACAGTGTTTTCTAATTATGTGACATTAATTAAGTTACTAGTTTACTTTCTTTAGAGTATAACTATGGTTTTAAGGTTTATTTATAAAGAAAGAAAATTCTACTGCACTTTACTACTGCAAGCTAGCAGCGATGTCTGTCCCTAGTTGACAGATGTCCATTTGTTTATATATGCTGGAAAAATATAATTTGCCTTTAACCTGGTTGAATTGTCTTGCATTTGGGAGGAAACACATTTGTCAGTCAGATTAAAAATTATCTTTCCTGCCACAGAGTTCTGTTCCAAACTCATTTTTGTACAGTACTTCAGTATTTTCTTTATTTTATAGACAGTCTTTAATGCAATGCTTGACAAGCAGTAACCTCGGCAGTCTGTGCTTTCAGTTTAAAGCCGTTTTGGAGAAGTGGAGTCAGGTAAGCAAGATTTGATTAAGTGTAGTTTCGATGTATGTATGTATATATATATATATATATATATATATATATATATATATATATATATATACACACACACACACACACACACACACACACACACACACACACACACACACACACGTGTGTGTGTGTGTGTGTGTAAGTGTATATATGTGTATGTATGTATGTATATATATATATATATATATATATATATATATATATATATATTAGTTGTCACTGCTAAAAGATTATTTTTTACAAAACCCAGGCCTGAATTTATAGTCTTCCCTCCAATTGTTATGTCTGGCCTGAAAAGTTGACAGCTTGCTATTTAGTTTAACATGTAAAGTGAGTTTATTCCAAATGCAAGTCATGTGCTGGGTTATGAATCCAAGAGCATAGATATAATCAGTTAGTCTGTTATATAAATTATACTGTTGGGGGCTGGCATAATGGATAAGTCTCACAGACACAAAGTACATGGGTGAGTCTCACCTCTGGGGGAAAGTGGCTAGTCTTTAAATGGCCCACAAGGGCAGTTAGCCTAGTACTTACCTATGAACAAATATGTTAAAATCCTAGTTAGGAATACTAACAGACCCAGTATTTGAAGACTTGAGCTGCTTATCCATGGGAAAAATAGACATTGTCAGGCTACTGTACCCCCACTCCATCACATTCATGGAGACTTCATGTCAAATACATTTCTCTCCCACCCATCCCCATCACACCCCCATCCTGGAAATTTTCCACACAATTTAAAGTTGAGTTCAGCCAGGCAAGAGGTATTGAGACATTTCCTCCACAATTTATTTGTTATTTGTTTGTCTGTCTGTTTGTTTATTTATTTTAATTTCAGTGAGAAAAAAAGAGTCCAGTGCCAGCTAGGAACTGAACTTTCAGATCTTGTTTAAAAGTTAACCTGTTCTGCTAGCAAATAACTATTGTTTTTCTCATTTCCCTAACTTTTTTCTACCCTCATGGCCTTAAAACCTCCTTATTTACTTGTTCTATAGGCCTCTTAGCTCCTCAAGAGGCAACAGCCCGATGGCTATTACATTCATGTAAGTCTTAGAGGTGAGCAGCAGACAACAGTGCCATCATCCATGAAGTTAGAGGTGGGTGGCCACGGTGGTGCAGCGGTTAGTGTTGCCACCTCACAGCAAGAGGTTCTCTGGTTCGATCCTCAGCTGGGGTGCCTTCTTTGTGGAGTCTGCATGTCCTCCCTGTGGTCACGTGGGTTTCCTCTGGGTGCTCCGGTTTCCTCCCACATCCCAAAGACATGCTGTAGGTGGATTGGACATTCTAAATTGGCCCTAGGTGTGAGTGTGTGCATGTGCATGCCTTCTGTGGAAGGTTGGGCGCCGGGCTGGCAACTCAACACTGTAAAACTCCACTGCCAGTCATAAGCAGACAGGTGATCTGCTGTGGTGACCCCTAACCGGGAAAAGCCAAAAGAAGAAGAAGAAGAAGTCACTAACCCCACTTCACTTGCCCATAAGCCACCCAAGGTCTTGTCATGCAGTGGGCATTAACAAGGGTAGGTTTCTTGCTTCAAGAAATAATGTAGCACCTCAAGACTGCCCTGCTTCTCTCAAAGCCAGCACCAGCATGTGATCTCCCATGTATATCAGGGACTCCACCAAAGAATGATGCGGCCTGGACATCTACCCCACACCCTTCTCCTAAAGTTCCACTGTCAACTCCAGCAGGCATCTGATCCACTAATCAAATTCCATTTTTCCAGGATATAGTCAGGGTTTTTTCCTTCTATGTTGATATGGATGACTAGCAAATGCCTATGCAGAAGCAAAATTTTGGTGAAATAAAATTCTCTTAGACATGCCAAAGTTAAAAAATTGAAATAAAAATAAGGATGTGGTTACTAGTGGCACTAGGGAGTGGAGAAACAAGATAAAATGTCAGTATTGTTCATCCCTCTCTGTCCTAGAAAATATATCCAAGGGAGAGAGTTTTGTCACTTTATTATAAATTATATTTATTTATTTTACTTTGTTGACCAGATAAGCCCACTGGGAAAATTGTCTCTTTTTAAGGGCAGACCAGGAACACTGTCTGGTTAACTGACTTACTCAGAGTCACACAGCAGACAAATGAAAGTGAACGGAAATCACACCCTGTATCCTGGCCACAGGAAGCACCTCACTAATAGGTCATAGTGTTTGTCCTCTGAACTAATTTCCATACCAGCTGTTCCTAAAGGCTTGTTCTGCTTCAGCTGTCCACTTAACCTTCAAGGGACATTACCCATGGACAGGAAAGTCAAGGGTAAACAACAGCAAGGAAATTAGGATAAATTTAAAAAATGAATGGTTTAGAAAAACAGACTACTATTCATCCACAGAGTGCACTTTCATCTAACAGACTTCTTCAGACCATGGCAAAACGTATTATTTCCATATATACAGCGAAATAGAGACATCACAAGATGAACCCATATGATAATATTAAGTAAACATTTCAATTAATCATTTTCCTTTTCTTCAAGACAATTTTAACATTTTCTGTGTCATTAATATTAGGTTGTCAGTACGCACTTACATACATAACATACATACATAAATAACATATAAATTCTCTGTTTGAGAACCCACTTCTCAAACAATTGGCTTTGTTCATGCTACTCCCCAGGTTAATTTGCACCAATCCAATACCATGTTCAAGGATTCTACTAAAGGTCCCCTAATTCCTTTCACTGTAAAGCTTTATAATCACTGGTTATAATTTAGAAAGACAAAAAAAAAATTTCTTGTGCTTATATTTGATATTCTAAATAAACCCTACTACTAGAATGCTATATGCTGACTTTACTAAAGGAATTGTTAATCTATACATAACTTATGCTTCTATGGAACCTATATCTCTGTATGATATTCTTGTGTAATTTCTTTATGACATGCTATTGGAGCTTTTCTCCCCGGGCCTCCGCTGAAAATGGATGTGCGTCATCGGACTTTCCTGGTTAACAAATGTAAAATAAATAAATAAAATAAATATTTCAAGCACAGGCATTAATACCCTTCTAGCCTGGCAATATACTAAAACAGTTGTTTCTATAAGTGTCCAGGCTGTTCATAAAAATATCTAAACTAGTGCTTGCTTATTTGGTTATTTGGTAGTCTGTTCCATGCATCAGCAATTCTCTCTCTCTCTCTCTGTCTCTCTGTCTCTCTCTGAGAACCAATTACTGCACCTCTCATTCCTATACAATCTTCTATGTAGGTTGCCTGATGATTTTCTATCAGTTTTTGCTAACCCCAAGCATTCCCAGAGGTAGTTGTCTCTAAATGTCTTATATACCTGAATAAGGTCTTCTCTTAAATATCTATATGCGACACACACTGCACAAGTTGAGATATTTTATTCTTTCATAATAACATAATTTTCATATCCATGGATGCCTTTGGCATATTTCCACAGTACTCTTTCCAGTTTACTCATGCTTGTTTTCTCATAGGGTTTACATATTGTTATTCCATACTCAAGTTTGGGTCTAATGTAACTAACAAACAATGACGTCATTATTTTTGATTTCCTGGACTTTATAAATCTTTTTATAGAACCTATAGTTCTATAACTATTAATAATCAATTGGTTGATATGATTAGAAAAACTCAAAAATAGATCTATCCATATACCCAGGTCCTGAAATGAATCTACAGTTTCAATCACTGTGTACTGTATTAAATATCCACCTTTCAATTTATGTCTCCCAAATCTCATATGCTTAGTTTTTGATGTATTTTTCAGCATATTGTGCTCCTATGCCCAAATGGTCAATATAGTCAAGTTCTTTTGCAGACATGACCTATCTTTAACAAATGCAATCAGTTTATCCAATTTCAAGTCATCTTCATACAGACTGTAGAACATCTCAGATGAAAAAGATAGATCTGAAAGATACAATCTAAACAAATATAGGTCTAGGACAGAGCCCTGTGGGACACCCTGACTGTAACCAAGAATTTCACCTGTCCAATTGCTGTATGATAGTTGCCATGTCACGTTTATAAGCCACTCAGCTATCCATTTTATCAACAGCACATCAATACTTAGTTGTTCTAATTTATTGATCAGTGTTTTGTGATTGACCCTGTCAAATGCTGAAGTTAAATCTGTATAAATTACATCATAGCACAATTTTTCATTCATAGCTGTTATTATATTGTTACAGAACATCATGTTACAGGTGGTACTAGATCTATTTTCAACTTATGCATGCTGATAAATGGTTTCAAGTACTGACCTTTCTAATCCTGACAATAACTTAACCAATATTACCTTCTTCATTATTTTTCCACAAAATGAAAGTAGACTTAAAAGTCTGTATGACTCTAGGTTTGTCCTACTCCCCTTTCCTTTAAAGACATATGTAATATAAGTGCATGTCTCCAATATTGAGGAATCTCCCCAGATTTATATGACCTAGTGAATAATGAATATAATGGTACTGTAGGTTCTTGCTGAAGTGTTCTCAGGTCTGTCTCCTCCCTGTGCTTTGTTTTGATCCAGTTTCCATAATTCTTTTTCAAGACAATATAATTTGATTTCAGTATCTCTGATCTCAGGTTACCTGGATGTTACTAGGACAACTTCTATGTAGGTTGTCTGATGACTATATAAGATTTTGTAAATATATCTAGAATCTGTTGCGTCTGAGAATAAATTTTAGAATCTGCACACAGTTTATCAATTTGCATGTCTTTACTTCTTCCACATTGTATGTATTTATAATAAGGTTTCCTATTATGCTCAGTATGTTCATATAAATTTTCTTGAAAATGTTCTAGATCTTGTCTCACTCTATGCATAATTTGATTGTCCAGCTTGTTTATTTCAGTTTTCAAAGTTGTAGTTCAACTTATTTTCCATTTCTTATATTTTTGTCTTTCATCTTAATCAAGTGTCTTGTTCTTATGGAAATATATCCTCCTGACGTTGTATGCCTAGATCCTGATGTTAAACATTTCTTAGTTTTTTCCTTGCATTCAAACAATTTCTCTTTCAAAACTTTCCACATTCTTTCTGCAGTTTTTACACCGGGCGAATCACTCCAATTAGTCTTACATAGTGACTGTTTTGTTTACAAATAATCTGTTATTAATCTTCTGTGCATTGGTTTAGATTACAGTTAGTCAGAATTATCTAGCAACAAACTATAATCCCATGATCACTGCACATCAACAGTGATAAAACTTGGCATGAAGTAATAGTAATTTCTTTATGTTTTGTTCCCTCATAGTTTTTTTTTTTTTTTTTTTTTTGCAATCTGAAGCAATTCTTACTCCTGAACATACATTGTGAATAATTTGCTTAGCAATATTGTTAAATTAATATCATTCCAGTCTATTTCTGGTAAATTAAAGTCCCCAGCCACTATTATTCTTTCCTCCTGTGTTTTATGCAAGAAATGTACGAATTCCACTAAGTCATCAGCACTTGACTTTGGTGGTCTAAACACTCCAGTACTTGTTATGTGTTCCATGGTTGTCTTTATTGTCACAGTTATACAATCTATAGTATTGGTGTTATCACTGAATATGTAATAATCACTGGTCTCATAAATATCTTTAAACCCTACCATAACACCTCCACATTATTTTTGTTAGAATGTCTGTTACGGTAAAAACATTTTATACCCTGACAGAACTGGTTTCCATCCATTGTTCTTTAACCGTGTTTCACAAACAATAGCAGCATCAATCTTGTGGGAATGCAGCAAATTTTCCAATTAAAAATTTATTATTAATGCTCCTAGCAGTAACAACCATCAGAGATGCATCAAATGCTGCTATCTGTGGGCTGTTAAATTTTCGACCTTGCAAAAATCCTCTCTTGCATTTGTAAAATGTCACAAAATATCTGCTGCAAAAAGTCTCTTCCCTGATTTTGACAAGTGCATGCCATGCTGTCTGAACACGTGTACCCCAAATTAGACTTGGATGCTCTACACATTTCCATTTTTAAAACAGGACATTTTTTCATGTAGATATTTACCCAAATAATATTTTCATTCATGGTGACCTGACTCTCTTTAATACATGTGATTCATAAGAAATATGTCCTAACATCTTTACAAGCTATGCTATTCAAGAGGGCTGTAAGTTCTCTACTAATAGTCAGACAGTCCTTGCAGATGAGATCATTTGCACCAACATGAATAAAAATAGATCCATACTGCCCTATATCTGCATTCTAAGGCCTGTCGCACATCCACTATTTTTGCTCCTGGCAAGCACAACACTATTCAAGTTTCATTATATTCTCTACAACACTATTCAAGTTCCATTATGTTCTCTACAAATGTAAGCATCACTTCATCTAATAATTGAATCTCTAATTACAAAAATACCTTTTCTGATCAAATCTGAAGAATCTTAAACTTCTAATTCAGTAATATCTACTTTATCAGTTCTTACAAAGGAATGATCTTCATCACCATTAGTCTTATTAATCCCACTGTTTTCATTGCTTATTACATTTGCAAACATACAATTCCCATCCAGCTTCCTTTGTACATCCACAGCTTGAGCCATTTCATATTTTTCTCAGATTCATAATGACTTTGATTAACACATGCATTGACATTTCTCTTTCATCCGCACCAATGCTATATTTCTTACCTAGTTAGAATGCATTATATGTACAGTGATTTAAAATAGCTCTGGTGGACAGCCATTTAAAACAGCCTTGTTATACCACTGTCTCTTAAATTGTCTGGAATGCTTCTTTATAATGAGATTTTTGTCATTGCTTCTGCCAGATTTTTGATAAGGTTCCTCATTGTGCTTTAAAAAGAATTGTCACATTTCCTTTTGTTTTTTGTGCCCACATAGACTGTCAAATAGCAGGAAATCAATTATGCTAATATACATATGTTTGTCTCTTCATAAGCACAGTTTCATTTTTACTATATTTTTGGGGCCCAAAAATTAAAAAAACAGTCTGTACAAAACTGGCATTCTGTAAAACCTTTACAACACCTTTTCCCCTCTTTATCTTCAGAGCATGATCTTATCCTTGCCTTTAAGCCAACGTGTTTTAGGCTTCCCATCTAGCCCAGTAACTGAGCCCTTACACAAATTCTTAATAGAGCATGAAAACATGTCTCTACCCCTGATATTTGGAAGCAAGTGATAGAAGTCTTAGTCCAAAACAAAGATTGTTACAAAGACCCCAGTAGCTGTAGAGCAATCAACCACACACACCATATTGTAAAAGGTTATATAGAGAATCATCATGGAATTTATTCAGATGTAAAATTTCTTTCTCCAAAGCCCAGTTTAGTACAGTTGTATTAAAAGAAAATATTATATACATACTGTCAATTTTCTGAGAGTGCAATCGCTGCCCTAGATGAAGGTTTATCTATCTGTGCAGCTTATGCAAATCTGGCTAAAATATTTGGCACTATGTCACAAGATGAGATTATATATAAATGCAGGAATCTCAGGGTAAGATGAAATTATATATGACCTTAGGAATCCAAAGCTAGCTAGAGTTGTCATGACTTGGGTCAACAACTGACAACATGGTCAAAAATATGAGGTAAGATTAGGAGTACTCTTACCTCATCATCCCTGTCATCAGTGAATCCATTAGGGATCTGTCTTTTCCCCATCTTCCACATGTATATCCAATTCATGGTAACTCAAAAATCACTTAATTGTTCATGTTACAATGAAGCAAGTGATTTTTCAAGACCGCTTTGCACTGTTTGGTGAGTTTCCTCCTTCGCTGAAGTTGTGTGTCCATAAAGTTGATATATATAAGTAGTGGGGGTGGGTGCTTGCCACCAATCAATAAGGTGCTAGAAAACATTTGCTTTGAGGGCCTGTTGCCCTGTATACAATGGGCAGCTTTCACGGATTTCTGCTTGAAGAGGTATGAACACGGACATCATGTTTTTCTTGTATATAATAGAAACCTTTTTCTCAGATGTCAAAACTGACTCCAATGTCTGACTCATGAACTATACAGATGACTACAGACATGGAGTATTGTCTTTAATGCCAATGACATCATCACCTTTCAAATACAATTTAACATTATACATTAATAGCTCTTCAGAAATAGTTTTGTCTTCAATGTCAAAAAATGCAACATTCTGACATTAGGCAGTCTCCACTATCACCAGATTTGTGCAATAGCAATAAGCAACTATTAAAGCATGACAAAATATTAAAAATCCTCAGAGTCCTTGTAGAAGGTAAATTCCCTTTGATTTGATACCCATATAGCTGTTACCATGTGCAAAGTATACAGACTTGCCCAACTGATCCTCCATGGAGTTGAGAATCATCCCATGGTAGACCAGTTAATAGAATACTGTGCACTATTCTGTGACCTATTCACATCTGCTGCAGTAAGAGAATGTACAAAGATTACTCACAAAGACAATTGAAAGGGAGTCAGGACTTGTCTAATAACCAAAGAGTAAATGATTGTTTCTTCTGTGAATCTTACTGCTTTCTTGGAGGAAGCATATACCTGACATATAGAGTACTAAAGGACCACTTACCTGTTTCAAACCCTTTGCATAGAATACCTCCCGGTGACCTGACAACAAGGCAACACGCAGCCTCACTGAAAATTAACATCTACCATTCTATGAAATAACTTCATACCTTAACGACTCCAATGCCTATGGTATAAGCTCTCCCTCTAAAGTAAACTCAGTCTATCAATTCATGCTTTCCGACGCAGTTGGATGACAACATGGGTGCCTGCAAGTTCCAACATGGGATCCAGGGCATCAAACTTCTTGGTGGCCAATAAGCCCTGAGCTTGGTCATTAAACATAAGGAACTGGGACCCTATGTAAGTGGCACAGAAATCTTTATTTTTAGCAAAGTTTGACAGGTTTAGAAAACTAGTTTCAGCAGAGATCGTTTTGACTGTCATAATTCTTAGTACACCTGAAAATAAGGTATTTGGTTTGTGGAGTCCTATTTCATTAAGATCAAGTTACATGAATCTAATTAAGTGAGCAAGGGCTGAAATTAATTATTTGTCGGCTGCCCACAAGTTTATGTAATACTGGCACTAGTTATAACAACCCTTGCTCAGTACAATTAAGTCATAACTATACAACTGGGCACAGCGCACACAGCCATTAAAAAGAAAATTAAGTATGCAGCTGTTCTGAAAATGTTCTCTGTAATGGCATTTACAAGAAAACTGGTGGTTTATGGAATACAAAATTAGTGATAAACATGAATGAAAATTGTACTTGCAAACAAATCTGAACTATTACTTGGGTAAAAGTTAGACTAGCTTTGTATCAAACATGTTTTCTTGATACCAGGTGAATTCAAACACAATCTGCAGACGTAGCAAGGAGATCCATACGGTTTAAAAAACATTTTCTGGAATGGTTTCACTGGGCCCTGAAGTTATTGTACAGTCCTGTGTCAAACAATAGAATAAGTTTGGTTCTTTTAATTAGGCAAGGCATCCTGAACACTTTGCTGATTTTCCATACACAGAGACAGGTGTGGCCATTTTTAAACCTGAAGACATAAGCTGTGCCTTGTCTAACCAAACACTGAAATATTACTTGACCACATTATAAATAATGGTAACTGTAGATGTGTCAAAATAATACAGTCCACCAGTATGACACACTTAATTCTGATCAGAATTAAGAAATTACCATATTATATATTCAGCTGAACTTATTACAGAAAATTTCAAAATTAAGTTTTCAGGCAAGAAACAAAATGAACAAATGCTCCAAAGCAGTTAACTAACAATCTAACAATCTACTACTATAGCTTTGTGAAAGATATCAACAGGAAAAAATACATTTGCTCACCTACTACACCAAATCTTTTTGAGATTTATTTAGATTTCCCAAGAGTAGTGACAGCATATTGATTCTTAACCTCACAGTTTCAAATAAAATATTATTTATTTTATTTATTTATTTTTATTTATTTACATTTGTTGACCGGGAAATTCCAACTGGACATAGGTCCTTTTTCAATGGAGGCCCGGGGAGAAAAGCTCCACAATAAAAACAGCAATTAAAAACAATTACAAGTTACAAGAAGTACAGGTAGGTTTTGTTTAACAATATAGTGCCCACCCAGGCTTTCATAGTTTGCTTAACCCAAGAATAGCAAAAAGAAGCTCAGATGCATTTTCTCCTTTATCACAGCTCAGTGTGTACTAATGAGATACCGTGATGAGGTGGTCTAAGAAGGATGAAAAGCATTTCCATGCCTACAACCTTCAGATGGCAACATCTGAAGTGCAGAAACAAAACAACAAAACACCTTCAGCTCTGTATATTTTATTTAAATAGTCCAAGACTGATAAAACACGTTTTAAATCAAAATATTTAAAAACGGTTCAGCTGCCTTCAATAAGTTTTTCTTTTCTTTCATTCTCTTCGTGTTTTATTAAGGGAAGCTGAATCAGCAATGTAATCCTTTAGATTTAATCATTTAAAAACATTTACATCTGATTTCAGTCATCATCATCCAGGATGTTAGACCTTTTTGACATGAGAATACATTTCACAAACAAAGTGTCTAATGCATCTGCCATACAAAATCAATGAGAAATATATATTTGTCAAATGAACAAACTGCAGACCACCATTCCTATATTTATGACAACATGTTGTTGTTTGTCTTTCGGTTTTTCCCGGTAAGGGGTCGCCACAGCAGAACCCCGGTCCGCTAATGATTGACAGTAGATTTTTTATGAAACGCCGAGGTGCCAGCTCGAAGCTCAACCTTCAACGAAGGTATGCCCATTTACACACGCATCTCTTTTGAAAGCTACCCAACCACAGGGAGGACATGCAGACGCCACACAGAAGGCACTCCCAAGCCCAGCTGAGAATCGAACGGGAGAACCTCTTGCTGTGAGGTAACAACGCTACCTCTGTACCACCGCGGCAACATATTTCAGAAAATAAAAATTATAGCACTAATAACTATACTCATGTGCAATATGTAAAGTTTTTATCTGTGCTCATAGGTTCATAGGTTCATAGGTTCATACTAGGCTATCTGCCCTGGGGCATTTATAAGCCTAGCCTGATTGTGTTTGGCTTACGCCACCCCTTGATTTGTGTATACTGTGCCCTTTTTAAAGTTTAGTTTACTGTGCCTCTGTCTAATAGTGACACGGAAGTAATCCCCGGTGAGGTACTTTTGGGGTCTTTCTAATTGCTGCAGGTGTCGGGTAAGGTACATCCCAAAGGGGGCATTGTATTCTATGATGGGCCTGATGAGGGATGAATAAAGGGGCATGATTACCTCTCTTGATCTAGATGTGAATCATTTCATGATGAGGTGGGCTATGTAGAAGGTCTTTCTAACCACTTTGGCAATGTGGTTGTCAAAGGAGAGATTGCTATCAACTTGGGTCCCCAGATCCCTAATTACTTTCTCTGTACTTAATGGGTTACCACCTATGTGGTAATTTGTGGGCACATTGTTTTTGCCAAAGGGTATGACTATACACTTTTTGGCATTTAGCTTTAGACCATGGCTCTGGCACCAGTTATCCATCTCTGTGAGACCTTTTTGAAGGATGTTTGTGTCAGCTGGAGAATTGATTATGGCGCCCAGTTTGCAGTCATCTGCGAACTTGGTGAGCCATAGTCCTCCCACATTGGCCTGTACCTCGGAAAAGTAAATACCAAACAAGAGAGGTCCCAGGACAGAACCTTGTGGGACGCCACTTGTGACCGGTTTCGAGTCTGACATGGCTCCAGCAACTCTGACTCTGTGGGTTCTGTCTTTGAGCCGGTTTGTGACCCATCTTGTGACATAGGGGTTTATATTTAGGCTGGATAGATTATCTATGATGCCCGAGTGGGGTATTGTGTCAAATGCCTTTGCGAGGTCCAGATAGGCTGTGTGGACTACCTTCCCTTCATCTATGGCCTTGGTGACTGTTTCGAAGAAGTCGACCAGGTTCAAAAGGCAGGATCTGCCCTTGACAAAGCCAAATTGGGTAGGATCTAGTGTCTGTAGGTCCCCAATGTCTTTGTTTATGAGTTCCATGATGATCCTCTCCATTGCCTTGCAGACTAGGCTAGTCAGGCTTATGGAGCGATAGTTTCCAAGGTCTGTAGAGGCGCCACCTTTGTGGAGTGGGACCACTGTTGCTGTACGTCATTCTTTGGGGCACATATCCTGTAGTGAGGCTGAGATTGTACAGCAGATTTACTTGAGGGATTAGTTCTTCTTGGAGTTCATGTAGGACGCAACCCGGGACGCCATCTGGTCCCATGGAAGCAGTGTTTTTTGCTCCGGAGAGGGCGGCCTTTACCTGAGCATCAGAGATGTTTGGGAGGCTGCACTCTGCCGGGATAGATACTTGCTCTTTTGGGGAGAAGTTTGCACTGAACCTGTCTGCCAGGATATTGGCGATGTCTGTGGGTTCAGTGTATTTTTTGTCGTTTAGAATCAACTCAGAACAAGTCTGGGAGTTGCATCCCAGGTTCCTAACATAACTGAAAAAAGCCTTATGATTGTCCTTAGTGTCCTGTGCAATTTTTCTCTCGAAGCTGGCCTTGGAGGATTTTATGAGGGATCGTAATTTTTTGCTAGTACTGATCAGAGATGCCTTCCCTTTTAGGGATTTTGCTCTATCATGTAGTAGCTTCCTCCTTCTGTTGTACAGTTTATTTATGGCTGGGGTCCACCAGACTGGACGCCTGCCTTTGGATGATTGGGTCTTGATTTTGTTTGCGATAGCATGATCCATGCATTCCTGGAGATGTCCATAGAATGCGTTTATATAGGATTCTGCAGTTTGGGCCATAGTTTCCACTGGCCCCGGGGCCTTGAAGGATTCCACTTTGGTTTTGAGAAGTGTAAAGTTCGTTTTTGAGAATTTTTTCACTGTGGTTTTCTGGGCTGGGGGTGGGGACGGGATGTGGATATCCAGTGAAATTAATTTATGGTCTGATCTTACCAATGAGGAATATACTTCTGGTATGGAGCATAAAGTCCCCATGTTGGTAATGATCAGGTCTAGTATGTTGTCCCCTCTTGTGGGAGTGGTGACTAGTTGTTCCATAGCATTTGAGTTTATAAATTCCAGGAACCTTTGGGCTAAGGTGTTGGGGCTTGAGTAATGCTCCCAGTCTATGTTTGGGTAGTTGAAGTCACCCAATATAATGGTGTTCGGAGAGATCTTCATGTTCTCCAATGTTTTCAGGAAAGCTGAGTGGGATTCCTGACTTTGAGAGGGTGGTCTGTAGGATGCTGTAAACTGAAAAGCAGTCTTGCCCACTGTCAGTTGCACATGGATGGTCTCCAATACTTCGTGCAATGCCACTAACCTGGAGGTGTGGATATCCTTGATAAATATGGAAACTCCCCCTCCTTTTGTGGTTTGGTCCGGGTTTTGGGGCCGAAAAGCATGATATGAGGTATAACCTGGTAGTGCTGGGGTGCTCTCTGGAGCCTTGAACCAGGTTTCTGTCACTGCACAGATATCGATGTTCTCCATACTGAGGAGAGCTTTGAGTGCATGCATCTTGAGGTTAAGACTTCTGGCATTTAGCAGCATTACCCTTAGTTTCTTGTTCCTTGTGCTGTCTATGGAGGTGGGTTTGACTTTTGAGCCTTGCCTAAAAAAGGCACTATGGGGGTGGCAAGAGCCTTTGCCAATATCCAAAAGCCCAGGGGTGACAGGTGCAAGCCGTCCCTAGTGAAGCAACGTGGCTTGTCGAGCATGTCATCCCAGGCTGACAGACACTGGATCCCCTTTGAATGACTCCAAAATTTTAGCCAATTGTTAAAATCGATCATTTTGTCTTTATACTGTGGCATCATTTTAGGTGAGGGTAAGATGCTGCTCAAGTTCAGGGTCATACTGGCCTGGGCTACATGATCAGAGAGCTCCTCTATGTCTCTTTTCATGTAGTCGAGGGAGGTACATCTCAGGTCATTCACGCCAGCATGTACAATGACTGAGTCATATTTCTATTTGCTTTGGAGTGACCTGAGTGCTTGCGTTATGTGGCGGATCCTAGCGCCCGACATGCAGCTCACTGTGACCTTCTCTTTATTCAGCCTGGTGAGCGGGACGTCAGTGTGTCTGACAATAGAGTCACCTAATACAAGAGTATCAGGTGTGTTATTCAGCCTTAAGGGCTGTGACTGCTTGGCACACTGACTTTGTGTGCTATGTGTTGTACGTGTTTTGTTTTGGGGTAGCGTTTGCTTGGATGTCTGCTTTGGAGGTCTCTATTGCTTAGGTAGATTTTTATTTAGAGCCTCCGAGTATGTTTTTGTGTTTTTATGTGTTGGTTCGCTGTTGTGGTGGGACTAATGTTGTATTTCAGCATGCATGTCACAAGCCATACTCTATTAGAATGATCATTAAAACTTGCAAACATTCTGTGTAGATAGTATTAAAGGAATTAGTACAAATCCATGCCTACCATCAACGATTAAATGCAGCATTACAGAAATAAAATTTCTTTCGCTATTTTTAATGCACAAGCTGTAGATTTCAGCTGTCAAAGGAAGTGTTATTTCAGTGCTATTCATTTGTCTGCAAGCTTTCTTTCTGTTCATATTTCATATCAAAATCAGTTTACTAGTGGTTGCATGGCACAAACTGGCAGACTTCCAAAATTGTACGAAAAGCCAAGAATTCATTTTAAAACATTCATTTAAACTAAGTACTTGACTTACAACCCATTTAAAGTCAAACTTTACCAACTTCATGTAGCCCTGCTTCTATTAGGAGACATACATCCATAATCTGGGCCCATTCATCACCCCACCATGCATAACTCTACCGCTCCCTAATTAATAAACTCTTCCTCTCCAATCAAACATATTTCCTTTTACTCTATGAATGCCCATAGTATTCTAAACAAAGCTAGTGAAATCCATGCCTGGATAGCCTTCCACACCCCTGATGCCATCACCCTAACAGAGGCTTGGCTAAAACCCCAAACGTCTGATAAAGACATTCTCCCCCCTGGTTATAATATACTCCACATAGATCGCCAAAACAAAAAAGGGGGTGGCATAGCCATCCCCTACTCCAACCACCTCACCATTACAAGTATTATGAAACCTATCCCATACTTTTCTCCTGCTTAACTACTTACAGCTAACCTTAAAATCAATGACCACACCACTATCACAGTAGCAGCCATCGTATTCCTCCAGGAGACAACATTCCTCTGCTCAAAAATATTCTTTCATACTTTCCTCAACACATCTCCTGTCTAACTTCCATCCAGAAACCTTTAATGCCCTCCTCTCTAAAGTATACTGTAAATTCCTTACCCAACTCCCACTAGAAGATGCAGTCCTAGCTTTCAGCTCCACTTTCCTTAGCATCTTAGACTCAATTGCTCCCCCTCACAAAGTCCAAATTAAGTCCACCATATCTCTGTGGCTTTCAAAAGCCAATCATACCCTTATGATAACTAGAGACAAATTATGGAAAAAAATGGTGACAAACTAAGCTCCCTGCAGACTTACAAAAATATAAAGAAGTCAGAAATCTGACAAAAAAAACACATAAAGATAAAAAGGACATCTATAACAATCTCCCACATCCCTAAAATGTAGTCCTAAAACATTCTGGAACTTTACTAACCAAATATTACATCCTGGTAATCTTAGCTCCCCCAATCCATGCCCAAACAAGACATTTGAAGAAACTGCCACTATCTTTAATACCAATTTTATTGATTCAATATCTAAGCTACTGAACCCTTACCCAAACTTCTCTACTACTAACATCTCCAACTTTTCTGAACCTACTCCTAATACTATCTCCTCAAATACTTTCCCCCTTAAACCTGTACCTACTAGCTACATCAAAACTCTTCTCTCTAAATTAAAACCATGCTCAGCATCAGCTGACAATATTCCTTCCACTTTTCTTCTACTAGCAGCTGACTCTCTTGCTCTCCCTGTATCTATCCTAATTAATCACTCTATCTCTGAATCTAAAGTCCCTTCCATCTGGAAACAATGCTACACTCTACCTATACACAAAGAAGGTAACTCCTCTGATATCTCCAATTTTAGACCTATCTCTATCCTCTCCCCTCTCTCTAAAGTACTAGAAAAATGCATTCATAAACAAGTTATGCAGTATCTAATACAGTAAAATCTGCTTACACCCACTCAACACAGCTTCAGACTCAAACATAGCACCTCTACAGGTCTATTATCTTCCTCAACATTGTCTCTATAGCCATGGACAACCATAAACTTATTTCTTGCCTATTCCTGGACCTCTCAAAAGCCTTCGACATTGTCTCACACTCTCTTCTGCAGAACAAACTGCATAACCTCAACTTCTCCTCTGATACTGTTGCATGGTTCTCCAGCCACCTCACTGTTAGAGCTCAATCAGTGAGATAGCATTCTGCACTCTCCCCTCCTCTCCCTGTAAAAATGGGTGTACCTCAAGGGTCTATCCTAGGGCCTTTACTTTTTAATATCTTTACTAATCAGCTCTATGCCTCCTGTCCGCAGTCATCTTTAGTACAATCTGCAGATGACTCTACAATCATCACCACAGCCATCTCTCCCTCTAAGCCCTTCTCAGCTGCTCAGGCATCTTTTAACTTAGTTGAAACATGGCTCTCCAACAACCAGGTCATCCTTAACCATAAAAAAACAAAGCTGTTACTCTTCCTACCTAAAATGTTCAACAATATTAAACCCTCCTTCTCTATACAGTCCCTTAATAACACTCCCATTCAGGTAGAATCCAATGCTAAGCTCTTAGGCATAACCATCAATGATCAGCTTAAATTTGACTTGCATGTTAATAACTGTATCAAAAAGACTCATTCAAAACTAGGGCTCCTTTACCATAACAAGAAATTCCTTATCTCTGAAGCCAAGATGACTCTCTCTCTCGCCTTCCTTCTACCCAGTCTAATGTACAATTCTCAAATTCTCACAAATCTTAACTCAGTACTCCTAACCAAACTCGAATCTACCTACAACAAGGTAGCTAGATTTGCTGCCCAAGAAACCTACAAATCCCATCACTGTCTCTCTCTAAAACACCTAAACTGGCTTGAATTACCCCACCAGCTTCTTCTCTGTCAGCTCCAGATCATCCATTCTATCCTATACCAGCCTTCCTACTGCCCAGCACTATCCCCTCTCATCTCCCATCATTCTCCCTCCAGACCTCTCCGAAGCTCTAACTAAGACCTACTAGAAATCCACAAACCCAAGTCTAAATTCAGATGAAACATGTACAGCTATCACCCCACTATTGCCTGGAATGGCTCCCACTAGAAATCAGGACCCTTACACATCCTAAACAATTTAAGACAGCCACCAAAGAGCACTTTAAAAGTCACTGGTTCTGCCACTGCACTCCCCCTCCTTATCATCCCCTACTTCTCATACCTTAATCTACTTTCTGCCCTTAACTCACTCTTCTCACTAGCTCTCTCTAATCTTCCTTGACTACTCTGTCTTCTAAAATCTATTAAGCAAATCTCCTCAGAGAAACATTCTATTGTAATTGCCTTGCCTTCATGCAACTAGATTATGATAAAACTGGGTTTTTGTAACCACTTACCCCACAAACTATATTCATTTTAATGACATATTTCTTTTTATACATCTTGAAATAGGTTTGCTCTACTCCTGATTATTGATACTGTATAACATTGTATTGCTACTTAATGCCTTGTAATAATCCTGTAACATTGCTGTTTAATGCTACTTTATAATGAAAATTGTATAATATGTTGGAGCTTTTCTCCCCGGGCCTCCACTGAAAAAGGGCTCTTCAGCTCAGTCAGACAATCTGGGTCAACAAATGTAAAATAAATAAAAATTAAAAATAAACCAGCCATTTAGCAGTAGACCTGCTTATCATAACTACAAAAAATGTCCAGTTCTCTTTCTCTCTCTTTTTCCATTTTTTAAATATTGCTGACTTCCTTGTGATGCAAAACAAACTGATACAACAATTCCATGGCCACAGACTATTCACTCTAGTCCATCTATATATATATATATATATATAGAGAGAGAGAGAGAGAGAGAGAGAGAAAGGCTTAAACAATTATTGTGAGTAATCCTGAAATACCTGTCTAGTATATGTGTTCATTTTAAAGCCATGCAGCAACTAAGCATTGTTCATTAACCCATTGTTGCTGCTTGCAAATAACTTGTCTTGACTTACTATTAGGTGGTCTTAGTCTTTTTACACAGTGTATCATTTCTAGTTGCTAAGGATAAGGCATATGGAGAGTTGTATGAAAGGATGGACACTAAGGAGGGAGAAAAGGACCTGTACCGATTGGCTAGACAGAGGGACCGAGCTAGGAAAGATGTGCAGCAGGTAAAGGTGATAAAGGATAATGAGGGAAACTTACTCACAAGCAAAGAGAGTGTGTTGCGCAGATGGAAAGAGTACTTTGAGGGGCTAATGAATGAAGAGAATGAGAGAGAGAGAGAGAGAGAAGATTGGATGATGTGGGAATAGTGAATCAGGAAGTACAATGGATTAGCAAGGAGGAAGTAAAGATAGCTACGAAGAAGATGAAGAATGGAAGGGCTGTTGGTCCAGATGATATACCTGTGGAAGCACGGAGGTGTTTAGGAGAAATGGCAGTGGAATTTTTAACCAGATTGTTTAATGAAATCTTGGAAAGTGAGAGGATGCCTGAGGAGTGGAGAAAAAGTGTTTTGGTACCGATTTTTAAGAATAAAGGTGATGTGCAGAGCTGTAGTAACTACAGAGGAATAAAACTGATCAGTCACAGCATGAAATTATGGGAAAGAGTAGTAGAAGCTAGGTTAAGAAGGGAGGTGATGATTAATGATCAGCAGTATGGTTTCATGCCAGGAAAGAGCACTACAGATGCAATGTTTGCTCTGAGAGTGTTGATGGAGAAGTACAGAGAAGGTCAGAAGGAGTTGCATTGTGTCTTTGTGAATTTAGACAAAGCATATGATTGAGTGCCTAGAGAGGAGTTGTGGTATTGTATGAGGAAGTCGGGAGTGGCAGAGAAGTATGTAAGAGTGGTACATGATATGTACAAGGGTAGTGTGACAGCGATGAGATCTGCAGTGGGAGTGACAGAGGCATTTAAGGTGGAGGTGGGATCACATCAAGGATCAGCTCTGAGCCCTTTCTCATTTGCAGTGGTGATGGACAGGTTGACAGACGAGATCAGACAGGAGTCCCCGTGGACTATGATGTTTGCAGATGACATTGTGATATGTAGCGAGAGTAGGGAACAGGTTGAGGAGACCCTGGAGAGGTGGAGATATGCTCTAGAGAGAAGGGGAATGAAGGTCAGCAGGACTAAGACAGAATATATGTGTGTGAATGAGAGGGAGGATAGAGGAATGGTGAGGATGCAGGGAGTAGAGTTGGCAAAGGTGGATGAGTTAAAATACTTGGGATCAACAGTTCAGAGTAATGGCAAGTGTGGAAGAGAGGTGAAGCAGAGAGTACTGACAGGGAGGAGTGTGTGGAGAAGAGTGTCAGGAGTGATTTGTGACAGACGAGTACCAGTAAGAGTGAAATGGAAGGTCTACAAGAGGGTAGTGAGACCAGCTATGTTATATGGGTTGGAGACAGTGGCACTGACAAAAAGGCAGGAGTCAGAGCTGGATGTGGCAGAGTTAAAGATGTTAAGATTTGCACTGGGTGTGATGAGGATAGACAATATTAGAAATAGGTATATTAGAGGGTCAGCCAAGGTTGGACGGTTTGGAGACAAAGCCAGAGAGGTGAGATTGCATTGGTTTGAACATGTACTGAGGAGGGATGCTGGGTATATTGGGAAAATGATGCTAAGGATGAAGCTGCCAGGTAAGAAGAAAAGAGAAAGGCCTAAGATAAGGTGTATGGATGTGATGAGAGAGGGCATGCAGGTGGTTGGTGTGACAGAGCAAGATGCAGAGGACAGGAAGAAAAGGAAACAGATGATCTGCTGTGGCGACCCCTAATGGGAACAGCCACAAGAAAAAGAAGATAATTTCTAGTTGCTAATCAAACCCCTCAGTTGCATTAATAACTGGCAAAGGTTTCACTTGCAAATAGTCAGTTTATTGTCCCCAGTGGTCTCTGGAAAACCCAACAGTCTAATCATGCCATGTCACTGCTCAGCCTCCAGGTTATCCACTTCAAGCTGCAGCCAGAACAGCTCTTCATTTAAAGATTTATTCTGCTGTTCTGCTTCTGTATAATTTGATGTTGACTTTTCAGTTTAGCTTGCATATGAATTTCTTAGTTATGACACCTTCTCCATCATATCTCTCTCTAATGGAGTGTTTGCTAGAGACACATTGTCATCAAAAGTACTGGTTTCTCCTATTGCTTGTGCATTATTATTATTTTCACTTAATAAGATACTTTATCAACAAAAGGTTGATGAGCTCATGGAATTCACTCTTCCATCTTCAGGTGCTAGCTATGCCCTCCATAGTATAGCTTATTAAGTTTATTAAGATGGTAGTATATTAAATGGTGTAGTGAGTATAGTACTATTTACTGTCATAGGAAATTAATATTATGTTCATGAATGAAGATCTTTAAAGGATAACTACTCCCTAAACTCATTTCCTTTCCTCAGAGTGGATCCTACTTTCAGAAATTGAAAAGCATCATTTAGTATTTTATTTTTCCACAGGTGTAGCGTTTCTATTCTAATCAGCTTCTGCAGTGCATTCCTTGCTGGGTATCAATGAAATCTTATGGTACTTTGTTTTAGAATTTGTAGACCTTGCTCTTGCATCATTTTGCCTATCACATTTGAAAGTCTTATGGCAAGGAAAGCACACATAGCAAGGTACATAGCTCTTTTTTGCTATCTCACACATGCGCACACACATACACACATGCACACGCACACACACGCACACAGACACACACACACGCACACACACACACACACACACACTAAGGCTATAAAGCTGTTCATGTTTAGCATTCACAACTTTTTGATTTTGTACTGTTATATAAAGCCACATTCTTTCCATTCGTTGAGGGCTGTACATCTAACCTAAAGAAGTACAAGTCTCATAACTACTGAGAGTATCTTCAGTAATTAGCTGAGTTTTAAAAGCCAGGAAATATGCTGCTCTTGTTGGTCTAGGGAACAGAAAAATAAAGCAACTGTAATGATAGCTCTAATGACAGAATGTTCCATCAGTTTGAAGGCCTCAGTCAGCAAATGGCATACCGGGAGAATGTACTGACTTTGAGTCATTGCTTCTAAGCACATGCATAAGTGATCAAAACAAGTTCTGATATGGAAATGTATTAGTTTATGGTGAATATCTTCTAATGTATCATTTGAAAACAAAGGGAAGAACTACCAGGTTTACACACGCCCTAACATTCACATTTGCAAAAAAAAAACATAGGAGTGCTTTAATTTTCAGTTGTCTTTACTATACTCCCCTCAAATGAATAGTATGATAATAAGTATAACTGTTCAATGTATTATACAAGAGCCTACAATTTATTTTCCTCTTCTCTGCCCTTTACTACTAATTCAGACAAAAAGCTCTGCATATATAGTCAAAAGGGAAAGCTTTAACTTTTTTAAGTTTAACAGGCAGGTATTTCTTAACAAAAATTAAAGCTAAGCTAACAAACTGTTACTTTTAAAGCACATATAGAACTTTTAATAAACATTTATATAATTATTTAAAGTGTCTAGAATTGCTTTCTTTTGGGTCTTTCACTAAATATCATATGATGCAGTAAGCTGAATTCTGGAATTGCAGTTTCTTTAAACCAACACTTTAAAGAATAAACTATATAGGTTCATAGTTCATACTAGGCTACCAACCACCAGGGTCTTTACAAACATAGCTGTGCAACCCAACCCAGTTTTGTCCCAAAGTTCTTTGAACACCTATATGTTGGGGCACGTTAGCAAGGAGGTAGCTAAGTATTATATATTTGGGGGGGTATGTTAGTTGAGGATTAATTTACTTACTGTCAACCTCTATACATCAGAGACATGGGGCCAGGCTAGGGGGTGAATTTGCAATTTTCCATCCAATGATCAAGGTTTCTTTTGAACAGGATCAAGGATGAACTCTGCTTCACATTGATGGGGAGATTATTCCATAGCGTGGGGATCCTTTGGGACACATATGAATCCCTCCAGCAGGTTCTATTTATGATGCAGACAAAGTTCATGTCCTTGGATCTTGTGTTTCTGGTGCTGTTTGTCTCGCAAATGTGCAAGAGATCCATCACAGCTGGTTTTAAAGGCACCTTATATGTCAGGCATAGATTGCCTCCCAATAACCTGTAAGAGAAATGACCAGAGAGATAGGACCTTAAGGCAATCTGTGTAGGACAGGGTATTCATACCTTGGATTATCCTGGTAAGGAACCTTTGAGGGAATTTTGAAAGTTCCTGGCTAAGTACAGGGTCTATATTACATTGACGAATGCTTAAATGTTCGAATCTCTAAAGGTCGACCTTTAGAGATCGAACATTTAAGTGTTCAAAAATGTAATAAAAGAAAGAAAGAAAAAAAAAAGGTAAACTGAAAGGGTTTTAGCAGGGGGGCAAGCACCCCCACACCCCCTACTTAAATATATCAACTCCAAGATCGTACTTCAGTGCATGGCAGAGTGGAAACGGGAAACTTACCATTCCCTACACTGTAGCGCGATCTTGGAGTTGGTATATTTAAGTAGCGGGGGTGTGGGGGGTTCAGGGGTGCTTGCCCCCTGCTTACACCCTTTAGCTTTTTTTGTTTTAGTTTTATTTATTTTTTTTTTAATTTTTAAAGATATTCGGATACTTAACTGTTCGATCTCTAAAGGTCGATCTTTAGAGAGTCGAACATTTAAGCGTCTGTTTATCTAATATAGACCCTAAGTACATACCAAAGGAGGCATTGTACTCAATGATTGGTCTGATAAGGGCTGAGTAGAGTGGTACTATTACTTCCATGGACCTGGATGCCATACCCTTGTTTATGAGATGGGCAATATAGAATGATTTTCTTACTATCATGGCTATGTGTTAGTCAAATGCCAGATTACTGTCTACATATGTTCCCAGATCTCTAACTATAGGTCAACTCTTAGGCACATTTTATCGGTGAAATAATTAGCTTGGGTGGATACTTTTTCAAAAGGGTCTGTAATTAATTTCTTTGCACTGTGTTTTAATCCATGGCGTTCACACCAGTCATTTGTGTATGTTTGACCCTGTTGTAGATTGTTGGTGTCATGGGAGGAATCTATAATAGCTCCCAATTTACAGTCATCTCTTAACTTGGTATGCCAGAGGCCTTTGACAATGGCATCTACTTCTCAGAAGTCAAGGCTAAACATGAGCGAGCCAAACACAGAGCTCTGGGGTGCTCTGCTGCTGACTGGTCTCTTGGTGGAGGCGGTCTCACTGATCCTGCCTTCTTGGGTCCTATCTTTGCGTCAACTGACAATCCAGTGAGTTATGTAGGGATTTATACCTAGTTCTGAGGGTTTGCCAACAATACCTGAGTGGGGTATTGTATTGAATGCCTTAGACAAGTCAAGGTAGGTGATATGCACCATTTTCTCCTCATACATAGCCATGGTGACCCCCTTGAAGAGTCTTCCTGGTTAAGTAGGTAAGACCTTCCCTTAACAAAGTCAAACTTGCAAGGGTTCAGTGTTAGTAAGTTGTCAATGTCCTTGTTGATCATTTACATGATAATTCATTTCATGACTTTGCATATTAGAGTTATCAGACTGATGGGTCTGTAGTTCCCAGAGCCAGTTGAATGTCCACCCTTTTGAAGAGGGATGACCATTGCGGGCCTCCATTCACCTGGCACGTAACCTGTTTTGAAGAGTGTCTCAAGAGGTCCTGCTAGGTCATGTATTAGGCTCTTTAGGGGGCAACCAGGGATATTGTCAGGGCCCACTGAAGCAGAGTTTTTGGCCTCAGTGAGCACCTCCAGGACCTGCTCCCTGTTGATAGTTGGGGGAGATATGCTAGAAGGGATTTCACAGGGAATAATGGGGGAGTGGGCATTAAGTTAGTGCTAAATTTATCAGTCAGTAGATTTGCTATGTCACTGTGGTCAGTGTAGGCTGTGCCAGTTACCACCAGTTCTGCACACTTTACTTATTTAGATTCCTGACATAGCGGAAGAAGGCCTTGTGATTGCCCTTAGTCTGGTAGGCTATCTTGTTATAGGCCTTACTGGACTTTATTAGAATTTAGTATCTTGTTTAGTTGAATCAGAGAGTTTTTGCCTGTATGAGAGTTCTTTCTTATTTTGGCCATGACTTTTTTCTTTTGTTAAATAGCCTGTTAAGGTAAGGATTCCACCAGTGTGGTTTGTTTTTTTGTGTTAGATTTGTGCTTACTTCTGGTAGGTATGGCAGCCTCAATGCAGCCGTATACATGTTGGTATAGTATTTCTGTAAATAATTCTGTAGCGATAGCTGTGTCCTCAGTGTTTGGGGGAACCAAAAATTTTGACAAACCGCCAAGTAATAGGACATAGTTTGCTTTAGTATAGTTCCTAACTCTCTTGGGTTTAGTTGTGTTTTCCAGATTCAATTTTATTTTGAGGGAGACAGCTTTCTGGTCCAATTTCACCAATGAGGGCATGACACGGGGGGGGGGGGCAACGCTGTCCTATGTCGGTGAGTACTAGATCCAACATGTTCAATCCTCTGGGTGTAATAGGCTAGGCTTAAAACAACCCTCGGATCAATAGCCTAGTAACCTCCTATGAACCTATGGAGATTGCACTATCTGTTCCAAGGTATTTGTGTTGAGGAAGTCCAGGAAATGTCATGCCTGTGAGTTAAATGCAGTGTAAGTTTCCCAGTCTATAAAGAGTTAGTTAAAGTTTCACATGAATAGAATATCTGGTTGGATGGTGAGTGCATCTAGTAGTTATAGGTAACAGTTATGAGCTTTGTGGTCATAGAGGGTGACTTGTAGCTAACCAGTACATGGTAAGGAACCTTATCTATGGAGATTTGGATGTGGATGAACTCCAGGGCATCATCCTTTTTAACCAACCTAGAGTTGTATTTGCTGCTAACATAGACTGAAACACCTCCACCATTTAGCCGCTGTCTGTGCTGCTGTTGGTCTAAATGTGTGGAAGGCACTGTAGCTTTCCACTGCAGGAGTACTTTCTTTGGCCTTAAACCAAGGCTCAGTAACAACACAGATGTCTGCATTCTCAGGAGTGAGGAGAGCTTGTAGGGTGTTGAGTTTCTTGTTTAGGCTCCTAACATTGAGCAGTAAAACCTCAATGTTGCTTTGAGGTTTTTTGAGGGGGGTTGTTAAAATTAAAAAAATGATGGCATCCTGTGTGGCTGCAGTTGCTTCAGCTCGTGAATGCTAGAGCTCACTCTAGCTCTTCTTCATCCGTAGTTTTTCAAGAAAATGCTATTTTTACTGGATTTTTGAATGTAGGAAGGATATATGAATGATTAAAAAAAAACTATTCACGGATGAGACAGCAAATTTAATAATACACTTAAGTGATTTGGCTTAGAAATAGCCTTCCAAGAGTGACAAACAACAAACATTGATTCATTTAAATAAAAAACTTAATTAAATAATTAGCACTGAATTATTCCATAACGTTTATTTAACACTATATCTTAGATAAAACGTTCAACATCATTAAGACCCCCATTGCATAAGAAAATTAAGTCATCAATGTATCAAAAATACTTGATGACATTTGATTTAAAAAAATTGTGTTTATACATGTAATCAATCTCAAAGTTGGCCATAACCATATTTGTATACATGGGGGCAAACTGTGCCCCCATGGCTGTCTCTTGCTTTTGGTGAAAAATGTCTTCTTTAAACTTAAAATAATTATTCTGAAGGCAAAAAGACACTAACTCCATAAAACAGTGGGACATGGGCTTATCTCCCAAAAAATAAAATAAGGATTCAATCCCTATAGCGTATGTAATATTGGCATACAAGCTGTTTACATCTAAGCTTAACCAATACATCTCTTCCTTTCAAGTAATATCTTTAACTTTATCTAAAAAATCTGTCTTTCACATACGATGGTCTATTCATCACCAAAAGTTTTTAAAATTCATGGAGAAAAATCCCCATATTTCTCAAAAAATATTTTTCAGCAGCAACAATGGGCCCACCACACACATTATTAACACCCTTATGAATATTTGGCAGACAATAAAAGATGCAATACATGTATTGTCAACCCTGAACTTTTTATCTGAATCTAACTTAGTAAAGTATCCCAATCATGCACCCTTGTTCAATAAAGCCAAATACTCATTCATTGCTTCATAATAACATTTCACATCACATCTTTCATATATTTCACTATTGTTTAAATGTGCATAACAAATTCTTGCATATTGCTCATGATTCATAATAATTTTATTTCCTTTATCTGCTGGTTTCAGTTTACGATCTTCACATAACTTTTTGAAAGCAGCCCGTTGATCTTTACTCAAATTACATTGCACATTTTTCTTATTATCTAAAACATAAAATAAACCTTCCACACAATGATTCAAAACAGTCATAAAACTTTGAATATACTGATTAGTATATGGAGGTATAAACATACTATCACATTTAATAGCATTAGTGTCAAACAAACTGTAACCATTATTAGACTCATTTATAAAATCTTCCTCATCTGAAGCACATGAATAAAAAGAGACATCCATACTATTATCAATATCATCCATAATCTTATCATTTTTAGTTTCAAAAAAGTCCAATAGGTGTAATTTCCTACCAAGTCTAAATAATTCACATTTTAAAAGGTGAGGCCATGGAAGAACCATTGGAATGAACTTTAAGCCCAAAGTGAGCAATGAAATAGCTGCTTCTGGAACCTGTGAAGAACATATATTCAATATTAAAGAGTCCACAGGGGGAATAATCCCCCATACAAAGTTAGCACCATTTTGTCTTTTTGTTCTTATTTGTGCCTTAAAAATATTTGTTAGTACTGCTGTTCTGTTTATATCCCCAATCATTTCTGCCCTTTTTCTTACCAATTTGTTGATATTCCAAAGGGGCTTCACTCCAGAAATGCTGGGCATGTTCTACAGGTCATTGGGCTACAGGTAATAGTGGGTACCCATCCTCTCCTTCATTCTCCACTCCCATAGTAGCTTACATCTCATCCAATGTTACAAAGGAAATGAAAGTAGTTTTATAACCTCACTTTCCTGTACGTGTTGAAGTCACAGTCTTTGTCTTACATTTCCACAGAAATGCTTTATCAGCTTTATAATCCTTTAAGTCTCTATTAATTTTATTCTTTTTTCGATCTATAAGTTCTTGTTCATAGTCTTTAAGTTTATTATTAATATCTGACAAAAACACATCCATACGAGCTGCAGTCAGTTGTTTACACAGCTCCGTACTAACAGCAAGCACCTCATCTTTAATTTTTCTTTAAGTAAATCTCATTCAATGAGGATTTGTAGCCATTCAATGAAACATTTATGTGCAGCTGGTACCCATCGATTTTTAAGGGCTAAATTATCTTCACTATACAAATCAAAAGGTGTTGTTGGCCTTTTGAATGCCTATAAGCCTCATGGAATGATATCAAGCTCCAAATATCTTTTTTAAGCACAAATCACTGAAATGAGTGCTAGTCTCTTTGAACAATAATTTCTCCAATTTCTCATTTAACTCCTGCAGCTCCACATGAATTCTCACAGTATCTGCTAGCCCCACACCAGCAAAAGGATTATCCATTTTCCAGTTCCTCTCTGATAACTTGTCCCAGATATTCCCCATGGCATCCATTGGTTTGGAACTCGTTCATTCATCTGGAACATATATTGTTCAATCAAATGTTGGCTATTATCCACATTTTCCTCCAGAAAAATATGGGGAATGTGATTAGTTGGGTACATGGCCATATAAGGATAAAACCAAACAAAACAGAACCACCAATAGATAAAAACAATAAAAAAACAGCTAGTCACAGATGAGACTGCAAATTTAATAATACCCTTAAGCGCTTCGGCTTAGAAATAGCCTTCCAAGAGTAACAAACAATAAACATTGATTCATTTAAATAACAAACTTAATTAAATAATTAACACTGAATTATCTAATGACATACTTCCAATTACATTCCTTGTTTAAGCCACAAGGCTCTAAGGTGTTATTCTTTAAAATTAGCAATGTTTCCTTCTGTAATAATTTATCCTTGATGTCAACACATTCCCCAGCAGAAAGGTTAACTTGTTCTAAAATAGTTGCCCTTAAACAATCTGTATTAGCTGCATGAACATTTTTGAAATATGCTCCCAAAACACTGTCCAACCTCATATTCTTAATGTCTCTAATGTGTTGCTGCATGTGTGTTTTGAAAGATCTGTTTCTCCCACATAAATTAACTTACAGTAACACTTCAGCATATATATAAAATGCCTTCATGTTACAATTATAAATCCCATCTGGATAAAATCTAATCCCATTAACAACTTTAAAATTCTTTACTATATACTTACAGATGGAACACTTATTCCAAGTAAAAGTTCCCTTATTTAAAGATATATTACTGTACAATGAAGCAGTTGGTGGAATAAAATCTTTTTGCACCACCATATCTGCAAGATTTCTCCCTCTTTTGTATGTTAAACTCTGAGCTTTGGCCGGCTAAGACCTACCTGAAATCAACTGGATGTATAAGTGAATGTAAGTAAATCCTTATCTGCACTTTTTTCAAATAATATAGCATTTAAATTGATTTATTTGTGTTGCATTGAATACTATCTAGCTGGATGTTGTGACTGTTTTTTCAGTTAATGCTTGTTAGAATTTAGTGCTTGTTAGAATTCTTGCATAGCCAGTGATAAGTGGGGGTAGTTTCACTTCATTGATATTCAGTTTCTGCCTTATATAAGTGGTACGGTACATTTTGGATTATTTTCTGCTTAAACTCTGAGATTTGGCCGGCTAAGACCTACCTGCAATCAACTGGCCGTATAAGTGAATTTAAGTAAATCTTTATCTGCACTTTTTTCAAATAATACAGAATTTAAATTGGTTTATTTGTGTTGCATTGAATACTATCTAGCTGGAAGATGTGGTTCTGTTTTCTCAGTTAATGCTTGTTAGAATTTAGTGCTTGTTAGAATTCCTGCATAGCCAGTGATAAGTGGGGGTAGTTTCACTTCATTGATATTCGGTTTCTGCCTTATATAAGTGGTACATTTTGGATTATTTTCTGCTTAAACTCTACGATTTGGCCGGCTAAGACCTACCTGCAATCAACTGGATGTATAAGTGAATTTAAGTAAATCTTTATCTGCACTTTTTTCAAATAATACAGTATTTAAATTGATTTATTTGCGTTGCATTGAATACTATCTAGCTGGAAGTTGTGGCTCTGTTTTTTCAGTTAGTTCCCCATCCACCCTCCCTGCTTTTTGTTTTGGTGTTAATCTTGGTGGCTTTGAAACTGACTGCCTCTTTTGTAAATTTGGATTTGGATACTCCTTCTGGGCCCATCTCATTTGCTCACTCAAAAAAATAAATTGCACTTTTTTCATCTGCTTTTACTGTATTTGTGTTTCTTCCTACTTTATTTTGCTTTTGCGTCATCTTAAAAGCACTCAATTGTTAATTATTACTGCTTGGTGTAACTATCATTCTAAGCCTTTTGGTTTAAGCACTTGGGCTTCAGACCAGTTGTTTTACATTAAAAAGGTGTGTGGTCTGCACTGTTGTGGCAGGACAGGTAGCTTACATCCTTCTCAGTTGGGAACTGCTGATTGAAGGCTCAGTGTCTGTTATTCTAAAAGTGTATTAGTTCTGGTTTAAGCACTTGGGCTTCAGGCCAGTTACTTTAAGTTAATAAGGATTGTGGTCTGCACTCTTGTGGGAGGAGAGGTTGGACTCTGCCCTTCTGAGCTGGGAATTTCTGGTTAAAGGCTTATAATGCCTGCATATTTTAACTGTTTCTTACTGAAATTGGTGCGCCTTGTTTGCTGTAGCATAGACTAGATCCAGGCCTGCTGAATCTAGCTTTGTTCATATAACTTGAGCACTAATCCGGGCCTTCTTAAAAGTATTCAATTGTATTTATTACTGCTTGGTAGTAACCTGATTAAAGTGCAGCTATCATTCTAAGACTTTTTGTTTAAGCACTTGGGCTTCAGACCAGTTGTTTTACATTAAGAAGGTTTGTGGTCTGCACTGTTGTGGCAGGACAGGTAGCTTACATCCTTCTAAGTTGGGAACTGCTGATTGAAGGCTCAGTGTCTGTTATTCTAAAAGTGTATTAGTTCTGGTTTAAATACTTGGGCTTCAGGCCAGTCAATTTACATTAAGAAGGTTTGTGGTCTTCACTCTTGTGGAAGGAGAGGCTGAACTCTGCCCTTCTGAGCTTGGAATTTCTGGTTAGAGGCTTATAGTGCCTGCATATTTGAACTGTTTCTTACAGAAATTGGTGTGCCTTGTTTGATGTTGCATAAACTAGATTCAGGCCTGCTGAATCTAGCTTTGTTTGTATAACTTGAGCACTAGTCCAGGCCTTCTTTTTTGGAGAAGGTTCCCCTGCACCCCAGTGGCAGGAGCGTGCAGTTAGAACTTGTCTGATTGAAGACTACAGGAACAGGGCTCAATTTTGAGATTTTTTTTGCTGGTTAACTGGGTAATTTGTTTAAAAGCCTTTTATGATTGCTTGTAGTCATCTAAAGCTGTTTTAAGTGTATTTTTTACTGTTTGTAGTCATTTAAAGCTGCTTTAAGTGTATTTTTTACTGTTTTTGCCTTATCTTTTAAAAAAAATTGTCCTTGTTTCCCACCTTTCTAAGCTAGTATAGTCCAGTTTTCAGGCTAGTGCTGAATTCAGGCCTGTTTTACAAGTTTCTGAGTTGCCCATACCTTACTTGGATAGAAGGAGGTTTCTCTGTTTACCTGTGAGAGAGGGAGCTTTGAGCAGCCATCTGTCCCTGGAGGAGTGGTTCCAACCCAGACGTTAGTAGTTTATAGGTCATTTGGGGCTAATTTCTATCTCTTTCATTTCCCTGCTGTACTTGAAAGTAGTCTTACTCTCAACCTAAGCACTTTAAAAGCATCCTACAGTCCAGCACTTGCTCAGACCTAATAGCAAGCACTAATATACCCCAACACTTGATTGCCCAGCAGGGCAAGGCTCGTTATTCACCCCTCACCAACCAAGCGACTAAGCAGCTCACCTTACTATTCAGGCATGACCAAAGGTCAATTTCAGGTATACTCTCCAGTCTAGCTCGTGAACCTGGGTATCCTGAGGCAATGTTACAACTGCCTCATGTACACAGACAACCCTCTCCTCCTACCACAAAACATTAACATATGCGAGAGATGCAATTATATAGCTAAATTGGAGGCTAAGCTCTCTCCACCCAAGACTGGAAAAGGCAGTCATGAGGAGAAGGTTAACACTTGCACCACACCTCCAACCTCACATAGACATACTAAACCAGCACTGGCAAAAAAATACACATAAATACACAAAATCATACTCGGAGGCTCTAAATAAAAATCTGCAAAAGCATCAGAGACCTCCAAAGCAGACACCCAAAAAACCTGCACCTCCCGTCGCAAACCAGACAACACATAAAACACAAAATCAGTGTGCTGCACAATCACAGCCCTTAAGGCAAAATAACATACCTAACACACTAGTAATAGGTGACCCTATAGTCAGGCACACTGACGTCCCACTCACTAGGCTGGACAAGGAGAAGGTTATTGTTAGCTGCCTGTCAGGAGCCAGAATCCACCACATAACACAAGCACTCAGGCCACTCCAGAACAAGTACAAATATGACTCTGTCATTTTTCATGTTGGTGTGAATGACCTGAGACGTACCTCCCTGGACAACATGAAAAGAGACATGGAAGAGCTCTCTGATCATGTAGCCCAGGTGGGTATGACCCTGACCCTGAGTAGCATCCTGCCCTCACCAAGAATGATACCGCAGTATAAAGAAAAAATTATCAATTTCAACAATTGGCTAAGCTTCTGGTGTCATTCAAAGGGGATCCAGTGTCTGTCAGCCTGGGACGACATGCTTGACAAGCATTGTTGCTTTGCAAGAGATGGCTTGCACCTGTCACCCCTAGACTTTTGAATACTGGCCACCTCTGTAAACAGCACAAATAAAAAAATGAGGGTTATACTACTCAACGCGATGAGTTTAAATCTCAAAATGCATGCGCTCGAAGCACTCCTCTATATGGAGAACGTCGACATCTGTGCAGTAACTGACACCTGGTTCAAGGCTCCACAGAGCACCCCAGCACTACCAGGCTACAACTCATACCACACATTTCGGCCACAAAACATGGACCGAAACACAAAAGGAGTGGGTGTATCCATATTCATCAAGGATACCTACACCTCCAGGTTATTGGCGCAGTATGATACCTCTGAGATCATCCATGTGCAACTAACATCAGGCAAATCTGCAAGGCAAATTGTGGCCTGCTACAGATCACCCTCCATGACCCAGGATCACCACTCTGCCTTTCTGGAGACAATGGAAAACATAAAGGTCCTACTGAACACCCTGATATTGGGCGATTTCAATTACCCTACTGTTAACTGGGGAAACTACTCAAGTACAAACTCCTAGGCAGCGCTTCCTGGAATTTATCAACTCAAATGCCCTGGATCAGTTGGTAAACTCCCCTACCAGAGGTGAAAACATATTGGACCTGGTCATCACCAACATGGGCGACAGGTGTTCCGCACCGGAGGTCAACCCATCACTGGTTAGATCAGACCATAAACTAATCACTCTGGATGTCCACACCACACCACCACCCCCAACCAAGGAAACCACGGTGAAAAAACTTTTCTATAGCAAACTTCACCTTACTTAAGACAGAGGTGGTAAGTTTCACAGCCCCAACACTAAAGGATGACAGTGTCCAAGATGCAGGAATTTTTACAAATGCACTCTATGAGCAGCTACAAGGATGCATGGATCATGCCATCCCTAGCAAAACCAAGACTCACTCCCCTAAGAGAAGGAAACCAGTCTGGTGGAGACCTGCCATAAACAGGCTATACAATAGAAGAAGGAAACTAGTTCAGAAAAAAAGCAAATCCCAAGAAGGAACGACATCCCCGATCAGTATCAGTAAGAAACTAAGGTCCCTCATAAAATCTTCCAAGGCTAACTTTGAAAGAAAAATTGCCAAGGATTCGAAAGATAACCACAAAGTCTTCTTTAGCTATATCAATAATCTAAGTGGCAACTCACAGATATGCTCTGAGCTAGTGCAAAATAGCAGAAAATATACTGAACCTACTGATATTGCCAACATCCTGGCAGATAGATTCAGTGCAAACTTCACCCATTCTCACCACCAAAAGGGCCCACAATAATACCAGAAAAGTCAATGAAATAAAAACTAGCAATGGATGGAACCAGACATATATGAAAACAAGAAATCCACCACAAAGAAAGTTCACAAACTAGAGTTATTCGAGGTATAAACACCAAAGGCTCCAATGTATATATAAAAAGAAAAAAATTCCTTTATTGTAGTCGACAAGAGGTAAGCACTTTCACAATTCTGCTTCATCAGACCAAATAGCAGCTACTAAAACACACTCCATTTAAACAGAGCACTACTCAAGTAACAGCCAATGATTAAAATGCATTAATCAATTAATTACAACCAATGAAATTATATTATTTCATTGGTTGTAATTAATTAATTGATTAATGCATTTTAATCATTGGCTGTTACTTGAGTAGTGCTCTATTTAAATGGAGTATGTTTTAGTAGTTGCTATTTGGTCTGATGAAGCTGAATTGTGAAAGCGCTTACCTCTTGTCGAATACAATAAAGGAATTTTTTACTTTTTATATATACATTGGAGCCTTTGGTGTTTATACCTCAAATAACTCTAGTTTGTGAACTTTCTTCATGGTGGATTTCTTGTTTTCATATATGCCTGGTTCCATCCGTTGCTAGTTTTTATTTCATTGACTTGATTTATCTTAGTTTAGCAACGGAGGACTTACCACTCGGATTCCACTTCCTTGGTTTTATTTTTAATACCAGAAAAGGGTAGTGTCCCAGAAATCACAGACGCACAGGTGAAAACAGCCCTTTCAAAAGCCAAATGCACAGCATCAATGGGGCCAGATGGTGTCCCAGGCTGTGTCTTGCACGAACTACAGAACAAACTAACCCCCTACCTAACCACGCTGTTCAACCTCAGCCTCTCCACAGGCTACGTGCCCATAGAATGGCGCACAGTAATGGTTATTCCGCTCCACAAAGGAGGGCCCACAACTGACCCTGGTAACTATCGCCCCATAAGCCTGACTAGCCTGGTCTGCAAGGCTATGGAGCGCATCATCATGGAACTCATTAACAAAGACATTGAGAACCTCCAAACACTTGACCCGACCCAGTTTGGCTTTGTTAAGGGCAGATCATGCCTACTAAACCTGGTTGACTTCTTTGAGACAGTTACTAAGGCCATAGATGAGGGGAAGGTGGTTCACACAGCCTACCTTGACCTCGTCAAGGCTTTTGACACCATTCCCCACTCAGGAATTATAGAAAAACTCATCAGCCTGCACATAAACCCCTACATCACGGGATGGGTTGCCAACTGGCTTACAGACAGAACTCACTTAGTAAGAATTGCAGGCTCCAGGTCCGACTCTAAACTAGTCACAAGTGCTGTCCCACAAGGCTCTATCCTGGGACCCCTACTGTTTGGCATATACTTCTCAGAAGTACAGACAAACACAGGGGACTATGGCTAACCAAGTTCGCCGATGACTGCAAACTGGGAGCCATAATTGACTCTCCAGCTGACACGGGCATTCTCCAAAAGGGCCTTACTGAGACGGTTACCTGGTGTTAAAGTCATGGTCTCAAGCTAAATGCCAAAAAGTGCATAGTCATCCCGTTTGTGAAAAAACAAAACACCCATGAATTACCACATAGGTGGCAGCCGCCTTAATACAGAAGAGGTACTAAGAGATCTGGGGACCCAGGTAGATAGTAATCTCTCCTCTGACAATCATATTGCCAAAGTAGTTAGGAAATCCTTCTATGTAGCCCATCTAATTACTAAAAAGTTTGCATCTAGAAATAAAGAGGTTATAGTTCCCCTCTACTTGTCACTCATCAGACCCATCATAGAGTACAATGCCCCATTTGGGATGTACCTCACAAGACACTTCCAACAGCTGGAAAGACCACAAAAGTACCTCACCAAGAGGATTACTGGCCTCAAACATATGTCCTATGCAGCCCAACTGGAAAAACTCTGGCTGTACTCAGTGGCATATCGCTTACTCAGAGATGATCTCTGCCTGACTTACAAAGCCATGTCCAACTCAGAATTGATGGACATGCTCCACCTAAAGAAATCTAAGTCACTGCGAGCCACTCGCTCTAGTGAGCTAAACCTCACCACAACAATAAATAGATCATGCTGGAGGGATAGATTCCTGTCACAAAGACTCCACATGCTTTGGAATAAAACTCCTAACTACATTAGGCAGAGCCCCTCACTAACACTCTTCAAGAGAAACCTTGACGACTGGATGGGTAACAGAAAATACACCCCTGGGATCACTTCATTGGATCTTCTTAACAGAGGCTCATTTAATTAATCAATGGGGCAGTGAAAGCTAACACACTCTGGCTAGACTTATAAATGCCCTCAGGCAGATAGCCTAGTACCTACCTATGAACCTATGAAACTATGATATCCGCACATTATTTTGCAATATTTTCCCCAAATTTTTATCCCTCATTAACATAGGCCAATAGTCTTTAACTTAACATTTGTTCAGTCAAAATATTATATGTAGTTACAAAATAAATTTCTTATATGAAAGATTTACCTTGCTGAATCTGCTAGAATCTGGATCACTGTATAAATGGTTTGCAGGGCTGCTGTCTGCAGGTCCTGTGAGGCCTGACACACTCAGTGAGCTGTGGATAATGATTAAGATTTATCCAGTGTGCTGCACTTACTTTGTTTCTCTGATTAACTGCAAAAATCAATGACAAAAATACAGGAGATGTGACAGACCAAGGAAAAAGAGAAGGTATTAGTGTCAGACAAGAAAAGCTCCACACAGGCCTGCAGTTCCATCCATACTGCTAGCAAATGGTAGATCTTGGGACAGCAAAATGAATTACATCAGGATAGACTTTAACACAAATTGTAAGGTAAGAAACAGCTGTTTAATCATTTTCATAGACACTTGGCTAAATTCAAATATCAGCAACTGTGGTGTGGGAAAAGAGGATTACATCTTATTCAGAGCAGATAGGATATAGGACAGTGGCAAAGCCAGAAGTGGGGGAGTAACAAAGAGATTCCTTTGGCAATTGCTCAGCAGACATTGAATACCTTACTCTTAAATGTTGTCCATTCTATCTGCCTAGGGAATTTGCAGCAGTTTATATCACAGCAGTCTATATACCTCCGAGTGCAAACACTAAAAATGTACTTGCTAGCCTGTACTGGCTATCCTGTGAACTACAAAACAAAAATCCTGAGTGTGTGAATATTATGGCAAGAGATTTTAACCAGGCCAAGCCAAAAACAGTTACTACAGTAAACTCTTGGTTAACCGGCACCCATGGGGATTGGAAGATGCCAGATAACTGTAGTTTCTGGTTGCTTGAGAGTTACTGTTAAAAATAGGCCTGACTAATACTGCATCCTATACTATTTGTTTGGTTTGACTTGTTCATATGTTGGGGAGACAGGGAATTTATTCCTATCAGACAGAAAGTGCAACACATGAAAATTGTACTATATTTCTTCGATTTTGTTTTTCTGGTTGCTTAAGAGTTCTGGTTGGTTAAGTTCCAGTTAACTGAGAGTTTAGTGTACCACACAACTATCAATATGTGAACTTTGCCACAAGGGGAGCAAATACATTAGGCCAAGTGTATGCAAATGTCAAGCAAGCTTTTAAAGCAGTTCCCCACCTACACCTAGGCAGTTTGGATCACAGTTCAATCTTGCTGATCCCAGCCTACAAACCCATGCTGCTAAGAGGAAAAACATCCAGGAAGCAAGTAAGGATCTGGCCAGAAGGATCAGTCTCAGCCCTGAAAGACTGCTTCAAATGCACTGACTGGAACCTGTTTAAAGAGGCTGCCACCAAAGAACAGCATGTAAACCTGGATGAACATACTGAAACAGTAGTGGGGTATATCACCAAATGTGTCGAGGAAGTGACCACGTTGAAGGATGTAACTATAAGGGCAAACCGAAAACCATGTCTCACTAGCCAGTTCTATGAGCTACTGACATCACATAATGCTGCCTTCAAGTCTGAAGATAAATATGCCTTGAAAGTTGCCAGGGCCAACCTGAACAAGGGAGTAAGAGCAGCAAACTGTGTTCATGGGCTAAAAATACAAAACCACTTTGCAGATCAAAAGGACCACAGGCAGCTGTGGAAGGGCATCCAGTGCATTACTGATTACAAACCTCCATCAACACAATGTGCTGATAATACGGACTTTCTAGACAAACTTAATACCTTCTTCAGAAGATTTGAGGAGACAAACAACATCTCACCAAAGACACTACCCATGGACGAGGATGCCACATCACAATGTCTCAGCCTTGAAGTAGTCCGAAAGAATCTAAGAAAAGTCCATCCATGTAGGGCAGCAGGTCCTGACATGATTCTGGGCCATCTATTCAAGGACTGTGCAGATCAACTGTCATCTGTCTTCACTGACATCTTCAACACATGTCATAGACAGGTTAGTGTGCCAAGATGTTTCAAGTCTGCTATCATCATCATTCATCTGCCAAAGAAGTCATTGCCAGTCACATTAAATGATTACCGAACCATTACACCCATACCAGTGGTGATGAAATGCTTTGAAAGGATGATCAAAGAGCATATATCATCTTGTCTGCCTGCATCATTTGATCCTTTACAATTTGCTTACAGACCAAATTGCTCCACTTCAGATGCCATATCCCTGGCACTACATCACACCTTGAACCATCTTGAAAACAAAAATTGCTGCGTATGCTGTTCATAGACTTCAGCTCAGCCTTCACTACTGTAATACCACAGCACCTGTTGTCTAAACTAAGTGAACTAGGCATAGAAAATACACTCTACAAGTGGATCCTCAACTTTTTGACAGACAAGCCCCAAACCATTCGAGTTAGCAAGAACCACTCACAACGCATCACCTTGAACACAGGGATTCCATAAGGTTGCATACTAAGTCTACTTCTCCGCAAAATACTGACCCATGACTGCTCTGCAGAACAACAGACAAATTACATCATCAAGTTTGCCAATGATACCATCGTGATCAGCCTCATCAGAAATGACGAGAGGGCAAACAGACAGGAAGTGAACCAAGTCACCAGATTGTGCACTGACAACAACCTAGCCGTAAATGTTGACAAAACAAAAAAATCATTGACTTCAGGAGGAAGCAAGGGTCCTACACATCCATCACAATCAGCGGTATGGCAGTGGAAAGGGTAAAAAGCAGCAAATTCCTAGGTGTGCATATCACAGATGACCTAAGCTGGACAACAAACACATCCAACCTTGTAACAAGAGCCCAACAACATCTCCACTTCCTCCAGTGACTACGCAGTGCAAACTTCCCCTCCCACATCCTCATGACCTTCTACAGGACCATGATCCAATGCATACAGACTAACAACATCACAGTCTGGTATGGAAACTGCTCATACACAGATCACAAGGCATTAGAGAAGGTTGTAAAGCAGGCCAGGAAAATCACATGATCAAACCCCCAATCCTTACAGGACCTTTACTCTTGCAGATGCTATGGCAGGGTCATGAAATTGATAAAGGGCAAGTATCCTGCACATGAACTGTTCCACATCCTGTCTTCAGGGAAATGATACAGAAGCATCACGTGCAGAACATTAAGATTCAGGAATAGTTTCTTTCCACAAGCAGTCAGACTGTTGAATAATTAACTTTAACAATGCCAACACTCCCTCAGTTCATGAGAACATTGCAACTGCAATATGGCTGTCTTTACTGTTGTAGAATTAAATTATTCTATTTATCTAAGTTATGCAATCTGAACTAAATTATTACTTGCACAATTGCACAAGTACAGGAACTGTGAATTATGCTATGCTGCTATCCTATCTTAAAAATGGTGATGGGTAAGTTATTTATATGTGTATTTATATCTGTACTGCCTAGAATTTCTTCCATTATATGCTACCCTCACCCTCTTGTGAAAACTGTTTTTCAGTGCACATGACCCTGAAGCAATGAAATTTCATCCAGAAATGCATTGCATTTGTTGGCCTGAATGGCAATAAAGTTTACTTTGACTTTGACTTTGATGTTGGTAGTTTTGTCATTTTGACATTGCCTAAAAAGACTATGAGGGGATGGATGGAATTTTAGCCAATATACAAAGGTCCAGGGAGGACAGGTGCAGACCGTCCTTGGCAAAGTAAAGTGGTCTGCTAACCATGTCCTCCTTGCAGATAGATATTGGATTCCCTAGGACTGACACCAGAAACTAAGCCAACTATTAAAATCAGTCATTTAAGTAAGGAAACCTCCTTAAAAAACTTCTCTGTAGCGAACTTCATGCTACTGAAGTCAGAAGTGACAAACTTCACGACACCCATGCAGACAGGATCTGAAAGTTCGACTGCAGAATCCTACACTAAGGCACTGTACGAGCACATCCACTCGTGCATGAATCGTGCCATCCCAAATAGAACCAAGATGCTCTTCTCCAAAAAAAGGAAGCCAATCTGGTGGTCCCCTGCTATAAACAAACTATACAACAAAAGGAAGAAACTGTTGCAGAAAAGAGGAAAATCCCAGGATGCAAAAAACTCCCTCACCAGCCTCAGTAAGAAGCTGAGATCCCTCATAAAATCCTCAAACGCTAGTTACAAAAATAAAATTGCCAAAGATTCCAAAGACAGCCACAAGGCATTCTATAGTTATGTCAAGAATCTAAATGGCAATGCTCAGATCCGCTCTGAGCTACGACAGAATGGCATTAAATATACTGATCCCAAGGATATAGCCAATATCCTAGCAGATCGATTTAGTGCCAACGTCACTCCCCTCTCACCCCCTAAAGGGGCCATCTCAATACCAAAAGATTGCCAAATTCGGGTAATCACGGCCACACAGGTAGAAACCGCACTCTCCAAAGCTAAGAATACAGCATCCATGGGACCAGATGACATCCCAGGCTGTGTACTAAATGAACTACAAAATGAACTGGCACCTCACCTAAGTGTCATGTTTAATCATTGTCTCACCTCAGGCTTCATGCCCACTGAGTGGCACACAGCTACAGTTATCCCACTCCACAAGGGGGATCTGCCTTGGATCCTGGGAACTACCGTCTCATCAGTCTGACAAGCCTGATCTGCAAGGACATGGAACGCATTATCATGGAACTTATAAACAAAGACATTGGCAACCTTCAAACTCTGGACCCCACCCAGTTTGGGTTTGTGAAGGGCCAATCTTGTCTTCTGAATCTGATTGACTTCTTCGAATCAGTCTCCAGAGCTGTGGATGAGGGTAAGGCAGTCCACACAGCCTATCTGGACCTCGCCAAGGCCTTCGACACTATCCCCGACTCTGGAATCATAGATAAACTTACTAAGCTGGGCATAAATCCCTATGTCACTCGATGGGTTGCCAACTGGCTTACTGACAGAACCCAGATTGTAAAAGTAGCCGACTCCAAATCCAGCTCCAGACAAGTGACAAGTGGAGTACCTCAGGGTTCAGTCCTGGGACCACTCTTGTTTGGCATCTATTTCTCTGAAGTACAGGCCAACACTAAGGGACTCTGGCTAACAAAGTTTGCAGATGACTGCAAACTGGGAGCCATTATTGAATCCCCAAATGATGTGGATATTCTACAAAAGGGCCTTACAGAAACAGATGCCTGGTGCCAGAGCCATGGACTCAAGCTTAATGCCAAGAAATGTATAGTTATCCACTTTGGAAAAAAACATGTACCCATGAATTACTACATAGGTGGCAAGACACTAAACATTGAAAGTGTGATGAGAGACTTAGGGAGACAGGTGGACAGTGGTCTCACTTTCGATAACCACATCACCACAACAGTCAGGAAATCCTTCTATGTGGCACACCTCTTCACTAAGGGCTTTTCATCCAGAAAAAAGGAGGTCATTGTCCCACTGTACTCATCCCTCATTAGACCCAGTATAGAGTATAATGCCCCGTTTGGTATGTACCTCACAAGACATCTGCAACCACTGGAAAGGCCACAGAAATACCTCACTAAAAGAATCACAGGCCTAAAGCAGATGCCATATGCTGACCATCTAAAAAGACTTCAGCTATACTCCTGTGGCATATCAGGGGCAATGTCTGCTTAACATACAAGGCCATGTCAAACCCTGAGCTGTTGGACATGCTCTACTTAAAGAAATCCCAATCCCTCAGAGCCACACGCTCCAGGGATGTAAACCTTGTCATCACAATGAACAAAACATGCTGGAGGGATAGGTTCCTGACCCAGAGACTCCCCATACTCTGGAATAGACTGCCCATACATGTCAAGCAGAGCGCCTCATTGGCCCTCTTCAAATGGAACCATGATGATTGGATGAGAGATAGGAAATTCACCCTGGGGATCATGTCAGTCACCCTGCTAGATAGGGGTCCAGAGAAGTAAATATTGTGGGAAGAAATATCCAGGGAATTGTTATGGCTAGGCTTGCATAGGCCCTATGGCCAATAGCCTAGTACCAAAATATGAACCTATGAACCTATAATGTGACATCATCCCTGGTGAAGGTAGAATGTTGCTCAATGCAAGGCATGTACCTGTCTGTGACACTTATTAGGAGAGATCCATAATGTCTCTTTTCATATAGTCTAGATAGGTACTCCTCAGGTTATTTACACCTACATGAACTGTGATAGAAACATAGTGATTGCTGTGGTGCAGTGACCTGAGTGCATGTGTGATATTGGTGATCTTATAAACAGACAGGCAACTAATCACTATCTTCTCCTTGTCCTTCCTGGTGTGAGGAGTATTTGTGTGTCATTCAATAGAATCCACCATGCCAAGAGTACTAAGTAAAGTATTAGCTTGCTTTATGGGCTTTGTTCTAGAGGGATCATTGGGTGCAGGCTTATGTGCAGTGTTAGGTGTTGATTTTTGGTATGTGCTTTAGTGAATGCTGATGGTAGGTGTTGCAGTTGGATTTCTTAGGAGGTCTTTGAGGTTTTGGAAAGGTTTATTTCAAGTGCCTTGGCACAAGAGGGTCGATGCGTATGGTGAGATGTAGTATGTGTGTTTTTTGACAACCTTCTTTGTAAGAGAGATTGTCGCCTCCAAGGACGTTGTGTATGTAAATCTCTCCCATAGTGTGTTAGTATCTTTAAGGATTAAAAGGTTGTCTGAGTACATGAGACAATTACTAAATTGTATCAGGATGCCCATATCTACCAAGCTGGCCACAAAGATAATAGGAAATTACAAATCTATGTTGTCAGGATCTGCATTAGGGTTGGGCTATTATGGTTTAGGGGCTTGGTTTTACAGGGGTTATCTGAGTGGTGTCTAGGGTGAAGGCTAGATGTTAGTGTTGTAATCTTAGTGCTGTATGACAGTTTCTAGCTGCCCTAAGCTTAGCTCCATGCAAAGCCTTTCTGTGTTATGGGTTAAAGTGATAAGTACTAGCTTTATAGGTTTGATACTATACAATGCAAAAACGCACCTAATTTATAGCAGACAGAAAAAACTGAAAACTAACTCCTGTGCCTCTGGCCAAAAAATGGCTACTCTTTAAGCTCCCTGGAGTGCCTCCCAATTCAGAGAGACCAGGTAAACACCTTCTGCCGCAAGATGGGTTTTCCTGGAATTTCTTAATCTAAAAGCACAGCAAAAGTAGCTCTCAAGTGCAGATTAACACCCAGCTAAGTCCCTAAAAAGCTCTCTGGCTGATGAAACAATCTAATTTTAAGCCTTCCTGTGTGCTTTCTAACTTGGACTGACCAGGCTACCTTACAGCTGCCACTAGAGTAGCAGTCCCGGTCTTCTTAATGTAAAAACACACTTTGGTTGTCCAAAAGTGAAAAGGTGCCAGCTGGCTACAGCAAGGAATTGTCACTCTAAGTTTCCTTGTGTGTTTTCTAGCTCAGACAGCCAGGATGCCTTTCTACTCCACGAGAATTGCAGTCCCAGTCTTCTTAATGTAAAAGCACACTTTAATTAGCCACAACTGAAAGATACCAGCAACAAGTCTAACAGTTATCTACAAGTAATTGCAAGGCAATTCAAAGACAGAAAAGCCAGCAATGAGGAACACACATACATAGGTTCATAGGTTCATAGGTTCATACTAGGCTATCTGCCCTAGGGCATTTATAAGCCTAGCCAGAGTGTGTTTGGCTTTCGCCACCCATTTTAAATTAATTTTGCTATGCCCTTTTTCGAGGTTAGTATACTGTGCCTCTGTCTAACAGTGACACAGAAGTGATACCCGGTGTAAACCTATGATCTCCCATCCAATCATCAAGATTCCTCTTGTAGAGAGTCAATGAGGGACTCTGCCTAACCTGGAATGATTTTATTCCAGAGTGAAGGAAGCCTCTGGGTTATGAATCTGTCCCTCCAGCATGTCCTATTTATTTCAGTGCTGAGGTTCAAGTCTCTCGAGTGCGTAGCTTGATGGGATTTGGATTTTCTGAGGTGCAGCATGTCCATTAATTCCGGGTTGGACATGGCTTTATACATCAGGCACAGATCGCCTCTGAGCAGGCAGTATGCCACTGAGTAGAGCTGGAGTTTCTTTAACCGGGCAGCATATGGCATCTGTTTGAACCCTTTGATCCTCTTGGTGAGGTACTTTTGGGGTCTTTCCAGTTGCTGCAGGTGTCTGGTAAGATACATCCCAAAAGGGGCACTGTACTCAATTATGGGCCTGATGAGGGATGAGTAAAGAGGCACGATGACCTCCCCTGATCTAGATGTGAATCCCTTCATGATTAGGTGGGCTATATAAAATGTTTTTCTAACCACTTTGGCCACGTGGTTGTCAAATGAGAGATTGCTATCAACTTGGGTCCCCAGGTCCCTAATTACTTCTTCTGTACTTAATGGATTACCACCTATGTGGTAATTTGTGGCCACTTTGTTTTTGCCAAAGGGGATGACTATACACTTTTTGGAGTTTAGCTTGAGGCCATGGCTCTGGCACCAGTTGTCTGTTTCTATGAGGCCCTTTTGGAGGATGCTTGTGTCGGCTGGAGAGTCGATTATGGTGCCCAGTTTGCAGTCATCTGCGGACTTGGTCAGCCACAGTCCTTCCGTGTTGGCCTGTACCTCCGAGAAATATATACCGAACAAGAGAGGTCCCAGGACTGAGCCTTGTGGGACGCCACTTGTAACTGGTTTGGAGTCTGACATGGCTCCAGCAAATCTAACCATTTGGGTTTTGTCCTTGAGCCAGTTTGCAACCCATCTAGTGACATAGGGGTTTATATTTAAGCTGGTGAGCTTATCTATAATGCCAGAGTGTGGTATTGTATCAAAGGCTTTTGCGAGGTCCAGGTAGGCTGTGTGGACCACCTTCCCCTCGTCAATGGCCTTGGTGACTGTTTCAAAGAAATCGACCAGGTGTAAGAGGCAGGATCTGCCCTTAACAAAGCCAAACTGGGTAGGATCCAGTGTCTGTAGGTCCCCAATATCTTTATATATGAGGTCCATGATGATACTTCAAGGCAATTTCAAAGTACACAAACAGTCCAGGGGAGGGCTTTCCCAGTTTCTTCTGTCAGTAACCAGTAAGACGAACAGAAGGTGTAAGACTGGGTAAAGCTTCTATGGACACCTGTATAGTATGGGCAGGCAGCTCAAAAGCATCCAAGTATAAAATGAAAACAACAACAGGGAGGATCAGAGGAACCAAACTGAGAAAAATACCTAGGCCCAGGAGAGAAACAAAAAACATTGCAAACTGTAAAAATGGCTTAAATAGCTCCAATTTCAAATAAAGAGCAAAACACAAACAAACACACACACACACACACACACACACACACACACACACACACACACACCTGATTTAAATGGTAAGATAAGGGCATTTATAAATGTACTTAAAATGTACTTCTCTGAATGCAAATAATACAAAATTTTCCAAAACTGTAGGACATCAAATAAGAGGCTGTGGTGAACTCCAATACATACCTCTTAACCTCTTAGAAAAAGAAATCTGGACAAAGTCACTAATAATGTGGGGGGGGGGGGGAGACAAATGCTCAAAAATAGGGAAAGTTTTAAATATTTCTCTTACAAACATAGAAAGTTGATGGAATAAGTTTTGCATTAGCATGAATTTTTCTGAAGAGTATGAAGTCTGAAACACAAATGTCTGCCATTATTTTCTACTTCAGTCTTTAATAATTTGCCACTGATTTGCCAGAAAACCACAATTTTATGAAAAATGGGCCAAAAATATAAGGCAAAAATCTGGCTATTCTGTCACAACCTGTACAGTTGAGCAGTATGCTCCAGTAGTGTATAATAATAAAAAACACTCCATCATTAAAATGTCCTGTCAAGTATAAGGCCATTAAAGCCATTCTGTTACAGTATGAACCAATATAGCAATAACCCACGCCTGGGTGTGGGTAATGCTAAATTTACCCACGGTTGGCGTGGTTTGGTCCCGAGGCGGCCCGAGGATAAACAAAGCCAACCGTGGGTAATTAGCATTACCCAGGCGTGTATACTATTATATGACATTATTTAAGAAAAGAAACTATTACTTTTCTTAAATAATGGCACAATATAATGCCTGTTTACTGCCCTTCCGCAGATGTCTGGCATCCGGCAGTTCTGATGTACTGCGCCTGCGCGGTACATCAGGCTGAGCAAAAGCGAGGAGAAAGCAAGATCTCCGTTGCTTTTTAGTGTCTCGCTATGTTAAATGAGTTTAACATGGCGAGACAGTTAAAATAAACAGCGAGTCCGTTGCTTATTTTAAAACTGTCTCGCTATGTTAAACTCATTTAACATAGCGACATAAACAACGGAGATCTTGCTTTCCCGTTTTTAAAACACTGTCTCGCTATGTTAAATGGGTTTAACATGGCGAGACAGCTTTAAAATAAGCAACGGCGTTGCTTATTTTAAAGCTGTCTCGCTATGTTAAACCCATTTAACATAGTGAGACAGTGTTTTAAAAAATTGAGTTATACTAATGGAAAAAAGTCCGGGCGACCGGACCTTTTTCCATTAGTATAACTCGATTTACAACGGGCACGCTGGCCAATCAGCGTGCACGTTTTGGGGGGATCATGGTATAATAACAAATAATATTCATCTCCTGCCAGAGAGTTGAGAAGGAAGTGACCAGTTAATATGGTGATAGAGTTATACACTATTCAGGGTACAGCAGAGCTGTTCATTGGTGGGAAGACAGAGAAATGGCGAACATTTTCTATATGTGCTGTCTGTAATAAACAATTTATTATCAATTACAACTGCAACTGGTTACTGCAGTAAACAAAAATCCAGACTGAATTCCTTATTAGGAAACCGGGTCCTGGAATCTAAGGAGAACTCATATAACCCATATGTTAAGGTGAACAAAATAAAAAAAGAAGAAAGGAAAAGCTGTCTGTGAAGGCGGTAGCCCTGTGCACCTATCACTAAAGCAGCCTATGCACTGAGTGTTTCCAGTTATTGAAAAAAAATAAAATAAGGGAAGTTTATAAAGGCAAGGTAGGGCATCTATGGCAGAAATACTATACCCTGTGCACAAAGCTAACAGAAGAAGTACAAGTATTTATTTATTTGATTTATTTTACATTTGTTGACCGGGAAGATCCGACTGGATAAATGTCCATTTTCAGCGGAGGCCCAGGGAGAAAAGCTCCAGAGTTTGTAAATATACAAAGGCATACAAAGGCAAGTAAACAACATACAGCATTATTTCACATATACAAAGACAAAGTACGATTCATAACATTTTTTAGAAGAACTTTTTAGAAGTACAAATAGAGAAAAAAAAATGTTTTGCCTGCACATTTTAGAGGTATTTAGGCACACACAAAAAAATTGTAGCTGCAAATAGTAGCAGGACACGTTAGTTGTAAGACCAGTAATTTCTACTTGAATTTCTGAGAGTATGGCTAATTTTCCCATAGAGTTTGCAAGAATATGGGAGAACTGCTAGTAGCTGAGGTCTGCGCATTAAGAGTAGTAGCACCTTCAGTAAATTAGTATTTGGAGGTTGATAGAGAAAGTCCTGGGGGAAATGGAGCAAGGAATTCATGGCACTATACTAGTGAGACATTAACTGCTTCCAAAAGACTAGTCTATCACATGCCAGAGTAACACCTTGGTAATACTTCCCTCCTGTCTATGCTGCAGGAAAAAATAGACTACTTCAGAACACATATAATTTATCACAGTGTAGTATTTATCAAACACCTTTTCCATAAAATACAGCTCCCATACAGCTCCCCCTCTCTCACTGTCTCTCTCTATATATATAGAGAGAGAGACAGAGATGATGCACACTCACACATGCACACACACACACACACACACACACACACACACACACACACACACACACACACACACACATGCATGCACATACACTATCTTCATTACCTGTCAGCACAAGCAGATGGGCAACATCAAGCATGCAATAGATGATGATAAAACTAATCAAGTATTGTACTTGTGAAAATAAAGGATATGTCAAGCATGCTTGTACATTATCATTTCATAGATTACTGTCATTATGTCAGCAAATGTGTACAATGTAGTACAGGATGCAGAGTGATTATACAGTCTGTAAAGTAGGTATGTGTGCAAGGTGTACATTTATAGCTTACTGTTACACACTGTTTTAGCAGACACAAGAGATTTCAAACAATATTCACAAAACTGTTGATAAACAATAAAAAATCACAGAAGACTCCAGGCAAAATACACAAAGCAATCAAAATAGCTAAAGTGATTGTATACATAATCAGTAAAGAATACATTGTTGAAACAGTCCGCTGGTAGAAATGAATTAAAATTAACTAATTGAAGACAAATTATAAAATAGCAGCTGCCAGAAGCAAAAGTTTAAATTTCCAGATCCTTCTGAGTATTGTAATTATCAACTAACTCAAGAAAGAGATTGTTCCACACATTTCTGAAGTAGAGGTGCAGAGGGAGAGGGAGAGGCAGTACATTCTTTCATTTTCAGTACTCATTTTATCCTGTCCAGTATCATGGGGGCATACCCTTCAGGGAGTGGATATAGGGTAGGGACTAATTCTGGATGAGATACAGTCTATTGCAGGTTACATATATCCTCACATGCAAAGTATACACACCTACATGCAATCTGGTGCATTGGCAATTTACCAAGACAAGTATCACTGACATGGTAGAAGTCCAGTGAGACATAGTATGCGCACCATTGTACCACTTTAAGTAATCCAGGTAAATTAAACTTTTCCATGCAGCCAAGCTAATTAAGAGCAGAGTAAAAAGGAGAATGAAATAATAAGTCATGAATCTGGAAAGAAGAGGAATCATACCTCAAGAAGCAGTACTACAGTGTACGTAAATTACTGAATTAATTGGTCAGAAGATGTGTGCCAAGCTCTGGAATAATTTGGAACCTTTAGTTTTTATTATGTCATCAAGGTTAAGAAAAATAGATTCTCACCTTCTCTTTGTCTGATATCCTAGTGCCAGTCACCTATGTCTAAACTCACTCAATAACAATCTAGGTAGATAGAATGATGCAAAACAACATGGAAAAGGAGGTGCGTCCATATGGAATAATCATTTCTACATAGTATTGCTAGCTCAGGTTTAACTGTTGGATAAAGGGTTGGAGTTTACAATGAGAAACATTGCTCTGGAACAGACTCCCCATTCATATAAATCAATGTTCATCTCTGTCCATAGTCAAGCACAACTTGGATTTATGGATGGGAAACAGAAAATTTACCCCATCACTATCCTTGGCACTACCAACAGACAGAGACAGCTCCTGAATGCTTTATCCAATGCATGGGTTCTCTCAAATTATTTATGGTATGATCCCAGTTATTCTCATTATGGTTAATATATACCATGGGATGGATAAGGCAAATTTCTAACCAAATGGGTATGTTAATTCAAACACAAAAATGGAAATTAGCTAGTGTTAAAATGGCTGTCATTGGCATCTATCCCAGTATTTATCTATGAGCCAACATGCAGGAAGGCATGGCTATATGAGAAAATGCTTTAGTGAAAGGAAGAGATTGTAAGGTGTAGTGCATCCAGTTATTGCAGAATGGAGAGGTTATTTTAGAGTAGATGTTGGTGAGTAACTAGGACTAAAGGTGGATAGAGGGGAAAGGGTGAAGGAAATCACATGGAGACAAAAGTAGAAGATCAGTTTGGTAATGATGTGGAGGTTGAGAAGTATTTGAAAGACATGTCTGAAGCATATGAATGTTGACTGGCAGAAGAATAGTTTGGGGAAAACAGGAACGTTGCATAGAACTATATAGTAGGAAATGCATTGGTAATGTTATTAGCAGAAAGCATGAGCAACTGGTGCTAGTTGGCTGCAGGGCTGCAGCTCTTACACTAATTTTAAAGTGCATGAGGAAGAAGAAAGAATGCTTTATTTGTTTATTTATTTATTAACTTTTCATTACTGGGAATGTCCAACTGGGTAGAAGCCCATTTTCAGCAGTGGCCCAGGGAGAAAAGCTCCAAAATATTTCAAACCATTTAAAGAACAATAATTTGAAAGTCTTTAAAAATAATATAAAAAAAAACAGTTTAAATAATTATACCAAATTAGACATAATATGAAAACATTGGTTAAGAATTAATACAAGTTATATGACAATGATGTAATAGCTAGAGAAATTTTAGCTAGTTTATGGAGAAATTAAAGGTAAGTTAGTGTAATACAAACAAAAATTTAAATTCAAAGTGAAAGAAAAGCAGCCTTATGATTCAGTTAGAGAGAAAGGCAGGGGAGAGAAACTGATAAAAGTAAGGAAGTGAGTGAAGAAGGGAATGTAAAAAGATGTAAGGTATGAATAGGTATTTGTTCACATTTAGGGATATAGCTAATCCTGGTTTTGAGCAAGAACATAGCCAGCTTTTGGCTAGGAAATCTTTCAGAACAGTTTTGAAGGATGGCAAGGAGGGTATTGACCTGATGAAATGAGAAAAGGAGTTTCAGGCTTTGGCAACATGGTATAAATACAGACAATGCCCAGAAGATTTAATAGGTTTGTGGATAGACAAGGGTTTTTGGCCATCGTATCTTAATGACCAACTAGGAGTATAGTTATGTAGAAAATTATTTAATAATGAACAAGTAGATGGATTCTTGATAATTTTATAATGGTAAGAGACTGAGTATATATTAGTCAATGGTGTAATGGTGTAATTCTAACCAGTTTAGGCTGGAATCTGAAAGGGGTTTTGGCTGCAGATTTAGCAGTTTTGGTATAGCATTGCTCAGATTTTGATTTTTCTGGTTCCTGAAGGGTGGTAAGGATGGGAGTGCCATAAATAAGTGTGGGGTGGAGATAAGTAGTGGCAATTGGAGCTTTAGTTGTATCACTGAGAAAGTTTTAGACTTTATAAAGTATTCCTAGTTTTTGATGAGATTTGTCTATGCAATTTTGTATATGTAGGTTGAATTTATCGTCTACCATCGTCTCTAATAATTTGTTATGAGAAGTGACGTCATTTGTTGTATTGTCAAAAAAGAGGACTTTAAGTTTATTTTTTTCATGGGAGAGGGGTTTGGGGGGAAAGTAGTAGTTTGTTTTTTTTAAGGCTGAGCATGATTTGCGAGTAGCAAATCTATGTTTCATTGCTGGTAAAGCTTCCTGAGTAATTGTTTCAGACATACTACATCGTCAGATGTGCAAATGAGTGTGGAGTCATCTGTGTACTATATTATGGAGGCTTGTTGTGTGATTGCATGGAGGGTATTGGTGAGAATCTTAAAGAGGAGGAGACCAAGGATAGAGCCTTGTGATTCACCAGTGGTGACTGGGAGGTATGGAGGGAGGGTGGAGTGCCATTTTACTGACCAATACCATTTGGACAGGTAGCTTTTGAACCATAAAATAATGGGCTGAGAGAGACCTAATGAGGACATTTGCAGTAGAAGTTAACTGTGATAAACTGTGTTGAAGGTTTTAGACAAGTCTAGAAATAAGGAGGAGACTAGTTTGTCATTATCTATAGCTTTATTGACAGTATCTGTATAGGTTAGAAGTGCAGTGTTAGTACTATGGGAGGGACAGAAGCCATGTTGTGTGGGGGATAAGAGTTCTTCCTGCAGAAAATAGCTTAGCACTTGTCTTTGAATAAATGTTTTCAATTATTTTGAAGAGGAGGGTATGACTGCTATAGGTCTAAAGTTAGTAATGTCAGTTAAATTTCCTACTTCATGCAGAGGGATAATGTGTGACTTTTTCCAGAGAGAGGGAATATGGGATTCCTAGATTTACCTATTTATAAGGATTGAGACAGGATAGACAATGCTATCAGCTGCCATTTTAGGGTACTCACTGGGAGGGTCTTCAGCTAAAGTAGAGCATGGTTTGAGTTTGTCAAAGAATAGTTTTATATAGGATGCGGGCACAGGTTTGAAGGTGAAAGTGGATGTGGTAATATGTGGCTGCTGGGCAGGGTTAGGATTAGATGTTGGGGAATCCTTGGTTAGAGATAACATACTATCTACAAAATAAGTGATTGTTGAAAGAGGTAGCAATATTTGTGGAGGAGTGAGTTAAGTTAGGAGTGGGTGTACTTACTTTACCTGGGTGGAGGATGGAGTTTATTGAGCACCAGAATTGTTTGGGGTTATGTTGGGAGGAGGTAAGGACAGACTGGTAGTATTGGATTTTGTCCTGTTTTATAAGCTTTTTGGTTCTATTGAGTAGTTCTAGGAATTTTTGCCTAGTAAAGGTTTTTTTTGTTTTGCACCAGTTGTCCCAGGCTTTATCCCAGTTTTTCATTTCAGACTTAGTGTTTTTTTGTAGCCATGGGGATGGTTGGGCTCTAGTTTGGAAACATCTTATGGGGGCATGGTAATTAAGGATACTTAGGAATGTTTTATTAAAGATGTCAACTGCGTCATCTAGTTTGAGGTATTTTAGAGGTTGCCAGTTACAGTCTTTTAGGGATGTGCTGAATGAGAGAGGGTTGAAGTTATTTTTTTTTTTTTTTGCGTATTTGTGCTAGATGATGGGTTTTGCTTTATAAAGGTGTTTTCTTAGTAGGAAGGGTGAGGTGTAATCACTGAGGCTGTCAGATAGGCAGCCTGCTTTATATGACAGGGGGCTCTTATTGACTAGTATCCAATCAAGGGTAGTGTGTTTGTCTGAGTTTTTATTTATCCTAGTAGGTGACTGGACTAGTTGGGTGAAGCCATGAAGGTTTACATGATGGGTTGGGTAGTTGCTAGAACAGGATTGCCAGTCAGTGTTGAAGTCTCCTAGAATTAAATTTTCTTGGGGTAGGTGGTGGGTAGTCCAGCTGTGGAGGTTTTCAAGTGGAGGGATGTTTTGGCCAGGTGGGAAGTAGCAACCTATTATGTTTAGGGTTTTATTTTGGTTTATTTTAAGGTTGATATATATTGTGTCTTCCTTACCTATTTGGGGAGCTGCTAACTTTAAGATCTGGATGTGTAGATGCTGTTCAAATATTAGGATATGTACCCAAAGAGTGGCGTACAGCAACAGTGGTCCCTCTTCACAAAGGTGGTGCCTCAACGGATCCTGGAAACTATCGCCCCATAAGCCTGACTAGCTTGGTCTGCAAAGCTATGGAAAGGATCATCATGGACCTCATAAATAAAGATATTGGGGACCTACAGACACTGGATCCTACCCAGTTCAGCTTTGTTAAGGGCAGAGCCTGCCTCTTAAACCTGGTAGATTTCTTTGAAACAGTCACCAAGGCCATTGACGAGGGGAAGGTGGTCCACACAGCCTACCTGGACCTTGCAAAAGCCTTCGATACAATACCCCACTCGGGCATTATAGATAAGCTCACCAGCTTAAATATAAACCCCTATGCCACAAGATGGGTTGCAAACTGGCTCAAGGACAGAACCCACATGGTTAGAATTGCTGGAGCCATGTCAGTCTCCAAACTAGTTACAAGTGGCGTCCCACAAGGCTCAGTCCTGGGACCTCTCTTGTTCGGTATATATTTCTCGGAGGTACAGGCCAACACGGAAGGACTGTGGCTGACTAAGTTCGCAGATGACTGCAAACTGGGTGCCATAATTGACTCTCCAGCTGACACAAGCATCCTCCAAAGGGGCCTCATCGAAACAGGCAACTAGTGCCAGAGCCATGGCCTCAAGCTAAACGCCAAAAAGTGTATAGTCATCCCCTTTGGCAAAAACAAAGTGCCCACAAATTACCACATAGGTGGTAATCCATTAAGTACAGAAGAAGTAATTAGGGAACTGGGAACCCAAGTTGATAGCAATCTCTCATTTGGCAACCACGTGGCCAAAGTGGTTAGAAGAACATTTTATATAGCCCAACTAATCATGAAGGGATTCACATCTAGATCAGGGGAGGTCATCGTGCCTCTTTACTCATCCCTCATCAGGCCCATAATTGAGTACAATGCCCCATTTGGGATGTACCTTACCAGACACCTGCAGCAACTGGAAAGAGCCCAAAAGTACCTCACCAAGAGGATCAAAGGGCTCAAACAGATGCCATATGCTGCCTGGTTAAAGAAACTCCAGCTCTACTCAGTGGCATACCGCCTGCTCAGAGGCGATCTGTGCCTGACATATAAAGCCATGGCCAACCCGGAATTAATGGACATGCTGCACCTCAGAAAATCCAAATCCCATCGAGTTACGCGCTCAAGAGACTTGAAACTCAGCACTGAAATAAATAGGACATGCTGGAGGAACAGATTCATAACCCAGAGGCTCCCTTCACTCTGGAATAAAATCCCAGTCCAGGTTAGGCAGAGTCCCTCATTGACTCTCTTCAAGAGGAATCTTGATGAGTGGATGGGAGATCGTAGGTTTACCACGGGTATCACTTCTGTGTCACTGTTAGACAGAGGCACAGTATACTAACCTCAAAAAAGGGCATAGAAAAATGAATATAAAATGGGTGGCGAAAGCCAAACACTCTGGCTAGGCTTATAAATGCCCTAGGGCAGATAGCCTAGTATGAACCTATGAACCTATGAACCTATAGCTATACCACCTCCTTTTTTGTTTAGTCAGTCTACTCTTAGTATATTGTACCCAGTAGGGAGGATTTGCTCATTAGTAATGCATGGTTTTAACCATGTTTCTGTAAGGATCATGACATCAGGGGAGTAGAAGTCTATGGTGGCATGGAATTCATGCACCTTGTTGCATATACTTCTAATATTTAGGCTTATCAGAAGGAGGTCAGTTGGCTTTCTATTGGCTGTGATTTGGGAGAAGATGTGGTTTGTAGTCTAATTATGAGGGGAGGGGTTGGAGATTGAGGGGCCAGGATTGGGATGGATGTCCCCACTGAGTGCTAGGTTGGATATGGATGAGATTATTAGTTTTATCAATTTCTGTATATGCTTGCTTATAAGGGAAGCTTTTTGATTGTGTTCTGTGGGTATTAGGTATGGTGGTAGGGTTATGTTAAGTTGTGGGGTTGTTTTTAGTTTATGTATTGTGGTCTGTAGTCTATATAGAGGGTGTATCGGGAAGGCTGTTGACCTGATGGGAGAACAGTAGACTAGAGGTGGGATATGAGTGGTGGTGGGTGTGATAGTACAGTGGTAGTGGTTGAGTGCGGGAATGGTGGAGGTTTGGTAAGATGTGATGTATGCAAGGAGTGTGCATGCATTGAGTATAAGTACGGTGTGCTTATACGTATTAGCTGAGTAGGAGGGATAGTAGTGAGAAGCTATAGGAGAAAGTCTAGGTGTAGTGATGTTATAGGTTGTCTGAAAGGTGGGAGTGGTTATTGTTTGTAATAAAGGTAGGACCACTCTGAGCGGGTGATAATTGGGGGCATGGAGGGGTGTGTAGCGGGCAATAGATGAAAGAAGACTATCAGTAGGTTTAGGAGTCAATTTAAAGGGAAAAGCTAGTAAAACACAACCATAATACAAGGTAGGATAGACCATTCCATAGCATTTTCATTTTGAGCCCTTGTGGAGTACTGGGAAATGGGTAGGAGCACTACAGGGTTTAATAAAAATAATTAAGTGTTCTGCATAGGGTTTCAACAGTTGGGAGAGAAGGAAAAAATGCTGGGAGAGCGGGGAATTGTTCAGCTGGTCATTTAAAGGTACAGTCCTCAACAGGGTTTCCTAGGTACACTGCCTAAATAACAGGACAGTTTAATAGATTGTAACAGGTTTGGAATTTACAGAGACATCTAACATACTTTGTTTCAGACTGTTTGCAGCAGTATTCTGTTGCTGTTTTCTGGGGTAGAAGATATCAGTATATAGCTGTAGGACAGGATACTCTGTATTTCAATTAAGATGGAAAAATACAAATTTACTGGTTATAATTCTAGGATGAAAAAGGGCAGAACAGAAAACAAGGTTACATGGAGCTATAGTGACTGTAGCAACATTCAATGCTATTGAGTTACACATAAGAGATGACTAACCTAAGCAGTAAAAAACACAGTAATGAACAAATGCACAATATTGTCCATCTTTGCCTTGCTAAAACATATTTAACAGAGACTCCTTAAATGATAGCAATTCAATTCTTATAGCTGGATATTAAATCACTTTAACACACGTATCATTTAGCATAAAAGTAGCTTAGTGCCTTATAGGTTCAGTGGAATAAAGCCAAGAACAGTGCTTAGTGCTGTGTCATGCAAGAGATTCATATATTAAACTATACAACATTTAGCATTTTAGTGGCTTAGTGAACAATATATCCTGCAGCAGAATAATTCAGAGAACAGTGCTTAGTGCTGTTTTTGTGAGTGAACAATGTTGTAAAGCAAAAAATATTCAGCATGAAAGTAACTTAGTTGACTTTATGACCCCAGCAGTATAAAAGTGAGAACAGTGCCTAGCACTGTGTCCTGCGTGCAAGAGAACACATGTACAGAGAGCATACACTAGTATTAAGTAATCAAATTCAGCTTAGAGTACATTTTAACAGCTAAACCACAGTGTAGAGAGTCTGAACTGTCTGCAAACACAAACAGCTAAAGTTAACTTTGAACCTAACACCACTCAAAGTATTCGGATGCTGTACCATCTTTAGCTTGTATCCAACCGGTGGATACATTGTTATACGAAAAGCACAGTCCAGGTCTGAACTGTCTGCAAACACAAACAGCTAAAGTTAACTTTGAACCTAACACAACTCTAAATATTTGGCTGCTGTACTGCCTTTATCTTGTATAAAACTGGTTGATACAGTGTTATAAGAAAAGCGTAGTCCAGGTCTGAACTGTCTGCAAACACAAACAGCTAAAGTTAACTTTGAGTATGTGTCTACCTGCTTGAGCTAATATTCATTATCCCCTGGAGAGCACACTGCTTTGGCTTGTAAGCAGCCCCCCCCCCCCCACACACACACACACACACTCATCTTCCATTTTCTCTTTTATTCCCTTCTGTTAGCAAACAGTATCCATAACTGATCAAATACTGTGTGTTTGTTAATTTAAATTGAGACCACAGTAGCCTACTGATACAGGTTATCCTGTTTTTCTACCTAAGAAATGACTTACAGCTTCAGAGCAGTCCTTTGTCAATTCTGATTGTTTCTTAAACACAAAATTGTCTTTACTTGGATCTTGGCTCATTAGCAGCAGTACAAAAGAACTGCCTGCTCACACCCTTGTTCTCCCCCTCCCCCTTCCCTGTTTATTACCTTAAGCTGATCCCAAAATTAATAAAGGCAACATTTTTAAAACTATAACCACCCTTTGAGCACTTTATGCTCAGCCCTGCCATAAAACTTACTAAAACTGCTTGAACTGGGGCACAGCTAACTGATAGTTCGTGGAAATACAGGGTACCTACCCAAGTCTCCACATTCACTATCATATGTTCTTATATCAGTTTACTCTGTTACCTGAGTGTTTCGAGCCCCCTCGTAAGAGCAACTAACAGGGTCTCTGCCCACTCTGCTCCCCACCCTGCCCCCATTTCCCACCCTCCCCAGTGGTCCTACCTTTATTACAGATGCAAACCCCTCCCATCTTTCCAACAGCCAATCACAGCACTAAACCCAACACTGCCTCCTCCATCTTCCCACTACTATCCCTCCTCCTCAGATAACATGTATAAACATACCATACCTATGCTCACTGCATGCACTATCCTTGCATATCTTACATCCTACCAAAACTCCATCATTCCCCCACTCGACCACTACCACTGTACTACTACTCACACCACCACTCATGTCTCACCCTCACTCAGCTCCCCTCCCACCAACTCAAGAACCATCCCTATGCAACCCCACATATTCTATCAACTATATTGCTCAAACAAAAAGTATCCCTACAACTTAACATAGTAACCCTCCCACCATACCCATTACCCACAGAGCACAATCATAAAGTTTCCCTAATATACAAACACATTCAAAAACTGAGAAAACTAATAACTTCATGCATATCAAAACTAGCCCTAAGTGGAGACATCCACCCCAACCCTGACCCCACCATCTCCAACCCCACTCCTCATAATCAGACTAGAAACCACAACTTCTCCCAAATCACAGCCAATAGAAAGCCAAGTGACCTCCTTCTACTAAGCCTAAATATTAGAAGTATATCCAACAAGGTCCATGAACTCCATGCCACCATAGACTTGTACTCCCCAGATATAGTCATCCTGACAGAAACCTAGCTAAAACCTCACATTACCAGTGAGCAAATCCTCTCTACCGGTTATGGCATACTAAGAGTAGACTGGTTAAATAAGAAAGGAGGCAGTATAGCTATAATATTTAAACAGCATCTAAACATCCAGATCTTAAAATCATCCACTCCACAAATAGGCAATGAAGAAATAATATATATACCAACCTCAAAATATACCAAAATAAAACCATCAATATAATTGGATGCTACTTCCCACCTGGTCAAAACATCCTTCCACTAGAAAACCTCCTCAGCTGGACTACCCACCATCTCCCCCAAGAAACTATAATTTTAGCTAATTTCAATATTGACTGGCAATCCTGTTCTGGCAACCATCCAACCCATCATCTAAACCTTCATGGCTTCACCCAACTAGTCCAGTCACCAACCAGGATAAATAAAAACTCCAAGCACACTATCCTGGATTGGATACTAGTCAGTAAGGGCCCCCAGTCATATATAGCAGGCTGCTTATCACATAGCCTCAGTGATCACCCCCCCAACATTCCTACTGGGAATGTTGGCATAATGGGTGGGAGGTTGGCATAATGGTTAAGGTGCTTACCTTAGAAACACAAGGTGCAGGGTTTGATTCTGACATGGGGTAATATGCTTAAAATGGCCCATAAGGGTAGTTAGCCTAGTACGAACCTATGAACCTACTCAAAAAACACCTAAACCTGTCATCTACCATCAAATACAAAAAAACTAAACTTTAACCCACTCACATTCATCTCATCCCTCAAAGAATGTAACTGGCATCCTCTAAAGTACCTCAGTCTTGATGACTCAGTTGAATTTTTTAATACTACCTTCCTGAGCATCCTTAATTACCACGCCCCCATAAGACTTTCCAGAACCAAAGCACAACTCTCCTCATGGCTACAGAAAACCACTAAGTCAGAAATAAAAAACAGGGATAAAGCCTGGGAGCACTGGCACAAAACCAAAACCCCCTTAACTAGACAGAAATTCCTAGAATTATGCAATACAGTCAAAAAGCTAATAAAACAGGACAAATTCCAGTACTACCAGTCTGTCCTAGACTCCTCTCAACACAACCCCAAACAATTCTGGTCCTCCATTAATTCCATCCTCCAGCCAGGTAAAGTCAGTAACCCTCCTCCTAACATCCCTCATTCCTCCAAAAATATCGCTACTTCATTCAACACACACTTCACACAAACCATGCTATCACTAGCTAGACAACACAACCCCCCTCCACTCCAACCCACACCTTCAAATAGTAATCTCCCTGTGGTCTTCTCTTTTTCTCCTGCTCCTACCTCCAACATAAAAAAACTCTTAACTAAACTTAAGCCCACCAAATTATAAGCAGACAACCTCCCAAGTGAATACCTATAAATCGCAGCTGATGCTCTAACCTACCCAGTATCTATCTTGATTAACCGATCTCTGTCAGAAATTTACGTTCCCACACTATGGAAAGTATCACATATAATTCCCCTCCACAAAGGTGACCCCTCCACAGAACTAACCAATTACCGCCCCATAGCTATTCTCTCTCCACTCTCCAAAATACTAGAGAGATGCATTCACTCTCAGGTCTCAGACTAACAACCTCTTTTCCAATACTCAACATGGTTTCGAACCAAACCATAGCACCACCTCTGCCTTACTTTCCTTTACTAACACTATCCCTTCAGCATAAAAGCAATGGCTATCTCTCCTCTGCTACTTTCCTAGACCTATCTAAAGCATTCAACATGGTCCCACACAGACAACTCATCTCTGTCCTCAATAACCTATCCTTCTCTCAATCAATCATCAACTGGTTTCAGAGTTACCTGGCTGACCGCCAACAATCCGTTGTATGGCAGAATGACATATCTCCCCAACTACCTGTCTCTATAGGGGTTCCCAAGGATCCATCCTTGGACCACTACTCTTCTCTATTTTCACCAATAATCTAGCCTATGCCACCAAACATGGCACACTCATACAATATGCAGATGACTCAACCATCATCTGCTCAGACCAGCCTCTAACCAAACTGCAAAAAATCACACAGGAAGCCTTTTCCTCTGTTGAAACTTGGTTATCTGATGCCCAATTAATACTCAACCCAAACAAAGCTAAACTACTCTTCTTCCAACCGACCAAACATACTCAAAACAACTCTCACTTTAACATCATAGCAAAAGACAACACCACTATACACCCAACAGAACACACCAAATTGCTAGGAGTTGAAATAGACAATAAATAGACAATAAACTAAAAGTTGACATTCACATATCCATGACCATAAAAAAGTCCACAAAAAATTAGGAGCATTATACAAAAATAAGCAACTTCTCACCAAAGCAGCAAAGATTTCAGTAGCAAATTCCCACCTTATCTCCACCCTACATTATGCCTCTCCAATATATACCAACCTAAGGCAATGCAATCTAAACAAGCTAGAGACCTGCTACAACAAAATCATCAAATTCACCACAGGGGCATCCTACCATGATCACCTCTCTCTCTCCCTTGCTAAACTGGGCTGACATACTAGTAAACCATCCACTAAAAGTCCCATCCCTCCAGAATCTACTCCAACCCTATCGCACCACCAGACCACTAAGATCCAGCAACAAAAATCACTTACAGGTCACTAAAGCCAATAACTCTGCTGGAGAAGCACTATTCTCTTGCACCACAGCCAAATTATGGAACTCCCTCCCACCCACAATTACCTCTGTACCATCATGCACCCACTTCAAAACTTTACTAAAAGCGCACCTGAAAACATGCTGGCTATGCCCTTGCAACTCACCCTCTAATATCACCCACCCCATCCACCTACTACCTTTCTTTCCACCCCACTAATGATCTTGATTATAGCAAGCTCAGATGCTCATAAGCCTAACTACTTATTATACAGCAGGAACTTCTTATTGTAACAATTGTTAATGTCTGTTATGTACTTCACAGATGATAAAGATTCTAGTTGTCTACTGATGTACTATGTTCTTCATCTGTAACTATGTTTATAATGTTTAATTGTTATGTTGATCAAATTGTTAATTGCTATGTAAATCCAATGTAACTACTGTCTGTATATTTTAACTGTGGAGCTTTTCTCCCCAGGCCTCCGCTGAAAATGGACCTACGCCCAGTCGGACACTCCCGGTCAACAACTGTAAAAAAAATAAATAAATAAAATAAAATTTTAACACCTAAACCACATGTTGCCAAGTCAACCTTTTAAGGTGGTAGGCTGCTGTTTCAACTTCGTTTAAAATTTTATCAAAGTTGTTTTCATTAGTAACATCTTTAAATTCCGAGACTTCATCCAAGTCAAAGTGAAGTTGTAATAGAGGGTTCACACTACCTTCCATTTGTTCGGATCCTTTATTATAGGTTCATAGGTTGGTACTAGGCTATCGGCCCTAGGGCCTATACAAGCCTAGCCATAACAATTCCCTGGATATTTCTTCCCACAATATTTACTTCCCTGAACCCCTGTCTAGCAGGCCAACTGATGTGATCCCCAGGGTGAATTTCCTATCTCCCGTCCAATTGTCAAGGTTCCTTTTGAAGAGGGCCAAGGAGGCACTCTGCTTGACATATATGGGCAGTCTAATAATAATAGACATAACTTACTGCTAGGACTCTACTTAGTATGGTTTGCACTTATTTCTTATGTGGATGTTGATTTAAGTATGTCTACAGTTCATACTCTATAGGGTTGTAGATTTTTTACATTGCTATTTCTTTGGGTAGCTTCTTAGTGTACGTAATGGGTTTCACTCTGAGTTTTTTGTTTTATAATACTACTGAATTCCTTGTACTCTAAAAGTTCTGCCTTTGTTTTAACTTTCCAGTAAAGCATGCCTATACAACTATGTCTGTTGCTGAATTACACATAAATTGTTAATCGTCTGCTTCAAGTAGCCATAAACTAGGACATATTTTGTATTTTTTTAAAGTAGCCTTTCCCAAGTTCTTATATTAGTTCTTATAAAGTCCATAGTAAAGCACCCATTTCCAATACTTTGTTTTCCTATGTCCTCAGCCATGTGCAGTGGTACGATATAAAAATAAACAATGAAGGAAATAAATACCTCCCACTGCTAATGGTGTTGCAAGCAAAAGAAGAATAAATGAGCAAAAAATGTCAAGCAGCACCACCGTGGCTCAAACGTACTGTTCCCCTTAATGAAGGAGCTGACGCTGTTCAATGTTTCATAAAAATAAAATTAAAATACAAAACAATTGTATAAAAAACAATCTCTCTAGGAGACAGTAAAAAACAAAATAACTTACTTAAACAAAGTCCCTTTGTGACTGCAAGACAATAAGCACTTTCAGTAAAACTGGGACATTTTGAGCATCTATAGCCGATTTAAGAGCTGACAGGACTGAATGAAGTACTTCCCTTAAAGCCGATCCTAAGGAGGCGTTGCCTCAGGAGGTAATTCTGATTGGTCACACCCCTTATTTAACATCTATTGATTGATGAGCTGAATTGGATATGAAGAAGGCTGAAGTTGAAAGCACTTATCCTGATTTTATTCTAGTTTTATAATTGTTTTAATAAAGATTTTGTTGTCTTACCACTCTCCTTTCTTGGATTTTTGGATTAATTTACTCACTTTGGAGAGTGGTTTACTGATTTGACTTGGTCATTTCCGGTAACCTAGTATCCACTGCATTCCTTCATCTGTCCAAGGCCTTCAATACTGTCTCTCATCCCAACTCCTTTCTGCTTTCTCCGATCTTAATCTCAACAACTCCACACTAGCGTGGTTTCAAGACTATCTAACCAACTGCCAACAAGCAGTAAAATGGCAAAACTCCTTATCTCCCCTCGTACCTGTCACCCTAGGTGTCCCCCAAGGATTTATTCTTGGACCTCTTCTTTTCAACATATTCACCAACCAACTCCACAAAGCAACTTGGCATGCCACTCTAGTCCACTACGCCGATGACTACACTCTAATCTGCTCTGCCCCATCACTCTCTCAACTCCAGGAATTTACACAAGAGTCCTGTTGAAACCTGGTTAGCCAACTCTCAAGTAATGCTTAACCCCAGAAAAACACAGCTAATGATATTCTATTCTACTAGAGCCTTAGACCCCATACCACCATTCACAATATTCTCAACTAATAATACCCCTATCACACCTCTCCAACACACCAAACTTCTAGGGGTTATAATAGATCACAACATGAAATTCGATATGCACATTGCTCAGACAATAAAGAAAGTCCATAAAAGTTTTACCACCATTGATATGGGGTTATAAAGGTTAATTTGTTTCTAAACAATTCTCCCAAACTGAAATCTAAGCCAATGCACAGAAGGTTAATTGCAGATTATATGGAAGCAAAACAGTCACTGTGTAAAACTGACTGGAGTAAGGTGTTTAGAGGAAAAACTGCAGATGGAATATGGAATGTTTTGAAAGAGGAACTGAGTGCAAAAAATCAAAAAAAAATGTTTAACATTAAGATCTAGGCATACAACATCAGGGGGGTATATTTCCATAAGAACAAGATATCTGACTAAGGTGAGAGAGAAAAAATATAAGAAATGGAAGAGAGGTTGTACTACAATTTTGAAAACTGAAATAAACAAGCTGGACAAACAGATTAAGCATAGTGTGAGACAAGATGAAGAAAAATTTGAAGAAAATTTATATAAAGATATTGAGCATAATAGGAAACCTTTTTATAGATACATAAAATGTGGAAGGAGTAAAGACACACAAATTGATAAACTGTGTGCAAATTCTAAAATGTATTCTCAGACACAATAGATTATAGATATATTTACAAAATCTTATGCAAAACAGTTTTGCTCCACAAAAGGGGTGATAAATTGCCCGGATGACATCTAGTTAACTCCAGATACTGGAATTAAATTAGATTATATTGAAAAAGAACTGAGCAAACTGGATCTAAACAAACCAGATAGGAGATGGAATTAGTGATAATGACATGAGAACATTTCAGCAAGAACTTACAGTACCATTATATCTATTATTCACTAGGTCATATAAATATGGGAGATTCCTCAAGATTGGAGACATGCACTTATTAAACCTATCTTTAAGGGAAAGGGGAGTAGGACAAACCCAGAATCATATAGACCCTTAAGTCTACTTTCATGTTGTGGAAAAATAATGGAGAAGGTAATATTGAATAAGTTATTGTCAGAACTGGACAGGTTGGGACTTGAACCATATATCAGCATGCATATGTTGAAAATAGATCTATTACCACGTGTAGCATGATGTTCTATAACAATATAATAACAGCTATGAATGAAAAATTCTGCTGTGATGTAATTTATATAGATTTAACTTCAGCATTTGACAGGGTCATACACAAAACACTGATCAATAAATTAGTACAACTAGGCATTGATGTCCTCTTGATAAGATGGACAGCTGCATGGCTTGTGAATAGGACATGGCAAGTATGACACACCAACTGGAAAGGTGAAATACTTGGTTATAGTTAGGGTGTCCCACAGGGTTCTGTCCTAGGCCCTTACTTGTTTAGATTGTATCTTTCAGACCTTACTTTTTCATCTGAGGTGTTCTACACTCTATATGCAGATGACCTGAAACTGGGTAAACTGATTACATGTGTTACAGATAAGGCATGCCTGCAAAAAAACTTTTTGACCATTTGGGCACAGGAGAATAATATGCTGATAAATACATCAAAAACTAAGCATATGAGACTTGGGAGACATAAAATGAAAGGTGAATATTTAATACAGTACACAATTATTGAAAATGTAGACTCATTTAAGTACTTGGGTATATGAGTAGATTCAGCTATGAGTTTTTTTAATCATGTCAACCAATTGGTTAATGATAGTTATAGAACTATAAATTGTATAAAAAGATTTATAAAGTCTAGGAAATCAAAAATAATTAAGTCATTGTTTGATAGTTACATTAGACCCAAACTTGAGTATGGAATAACAATATGGAAACCCTATAAGAAAACAACCATGAGTAAAATAGAAAGAGTACAGCGGAAATATACCAAGGGCATGCATGGATGTGAAAATTTAAGTTATCATGAAAGACTAAAATATCTGAACTTGTACAGAGCCTTTTACAGATATCTAAGAGGAGATCTTATTCAGGTATATAGGGCATTTAGAGACAGCTACGTCTGGGAATGTTTGGGATTATCAAAAAGTACTAGAGAATCATGAGACAACCTATGTAGAAGATTCTGTAGGAATGAGAAAAATACTAATTGGTTCTCTGACAGAGTAGCCAATGCATGGAGCAGACTGCCAAATTACATTAAAGCAAGCACTAGTTTACATATTTTTAGCCTGGACACTTATTATGGCAACAAGTGTTTTGGTATATTGGCAAGCTAGAAGGGGATTAATGCCTGTACTTGAAATATTTGTATGCATGTATGTATGTATGTATGTATGTATGTATGAATAAAAAACTCAGAACCCTATATAGATGCAAAAAGTACCTCACCAATGACAGTAAAGCCACTATCGCAAGAACCCACCTACTATCCACACTCCTCTATGCCTCCCCCATACTCATCAACCTAAGCAAAGCAGACTTTAACAAATTAAACACCTGCTACAATAAAATAGCTAGTTCTGCTACTGACACATGCTTCAGGACACATCACTGTATAGCAAACAAGCAACTATTCTAGCTAGAATTGCCCAACCTGCTCACATATAACCAACTTACAAAAGCCCACCAAATTCTATATTATCCTGATAGAGTTCCTGCTCTTCAAGGTCTACTTAATATCTACTGTAACAAACACCTATTAAGATCCACCAATAAAGCACTGGCTGACATAAGCAAAAGCAACAATAGCTCTGGGGACTCCTTGTTTTCCATTTCTGTTGCAAAAGCATGGAATACCATCCCCGTAGATATTAGAACCACTGAAAACAAAATAATTTCAAAAAACTCCTCCGGTCCCATTTACATAGTTCTTGGTTATGTAATTGCTCTGACCCTGGCTAGCTTCACTTAATTAGATCATATCATACTTTAACCTTCTATGAAAGCTTGCAACAACTCCTTTCTATACTCTTAATCAATGTGTGTTTACTCTACTACCCACTGATGAATGTAACCAAATGAATGAACAAAATGTCCTTTTAGCTGCATTGTTTATTGTAACACATTGTGATCCGTATAGTATATTTACTTGTTGATCCTTTCTTGGCCTTGAAACTGTACCTTATTAACTTTTAACTCTGTACTGTACATTAGAAGCTGCGGTGGTACAGCGGTAGCGTTGTTGCCTCACAGCAGGAAGTTCCCCTGTTCAATTCTCGGCTGGAGTTCTTTCTGTGTGGAGTCTGCATGTCCTCCCCACAGTCGAGTGGCCTCCGAAAGACATGTGTGAATGGGTGTGTCTTTGCTGAAGGTTGGGCATTGGGCTGGCAACTCGGCATCATAAAAATCAACTGTCAATCATTACCGGACCAAAGTTCCACTGTGGCGACCCCTAACTGGGAAAAGCTGAAAAGACAAACAAAACTGTACATTATTAATGTGTGTTGTATTTACTGTATTTGCTTTACTAATCTATACATTCTAAAATGTTCCTTACTAAGTTTTATTTACATTTGCCCATGTTTTATTGTTGATTCTTCATTAATTGCCAAAATATTTATACACTCCCTCCTGCTCAAGTTCCTTTATATCAAATTCCTGTCCCAAACTGATATTTTCTTGGTGCTCCGACTTTCCTTCCTTAAAGGTTGCATTTGCAGATTTATCAAGACCAAATGACATTCTTATATAATCTGGGAAAGTTTTGACCACTTGCGGTTGTACTTTCAGTTCCTGACCTGATGAACTTTACAGTTTTAAATCATCCACCAAAAAAAAACAAACAAAAAAAAAAAAAAACAAATTGTAACCATGACCTACCTTGTTTTGTAGACAGCTTAATGAGTTAAGGGCAAGACAAAAGAGCATCAGGGACAAAGGGACACCCTGGAGGACACCCTGGAATATTCCCCCTTGAATTTTTATCCCTGAGAAAATAATTTCTACTTTATCATGGCTTAGCTGCAAAGTGATTTGCCACTGGTTCATGGTCACTATAATGTAATTGATCAATGTAGGATATATCTTATAGATTTGTAAGCACTCCTTTATTAATAAATGTAGGATGCAGTTAATGCTATTTTCTAGTCTCTCCCTGCCATACTTAGATTCTTCCCATTTTTACAATTCTCCATTATGACTTTATTTAACATCAAATGATCCTTTGTTCCATATGGCTTTCTATTGTTATCGTTTTGTTGTATTGCCATGATTGTCTGGCACTTTTTAATTTCTCCAAGTCTTTTAGGTTTCTAATACCATGATGGAAATGGACCCCATTCCTAAGTCAAAGAATGATTAAAGTTCATGAAATGAGTATTGTTTCAGTCTTTGAAGTTAGCCAGAAGTGCTGTTTTCAGTAATGGAGAATGCAATTACCCTGAAATATGTGAGGATGAATGTCTCAATGAAAATATTTTGGAACTAGAAAAAGAATTGTTTAAACTTAAAGTCTGCATGTCCTCCCCGCGGTCGAGTGGCATTCGAAAGACATGCGTGAATGGGTGTGCCTTCGCTGAAGGTTGGGTGTCGGGCTGGCAACTCGACACCATAAAAATCTACTGCCAATCAATAGCGGACTGGAGTTCCGCTGTGGCGACACCTAACCGGGAAAAGCCGAAAAGACAAAAAAAAGACATGTAATGGCAAAGACTTTATTTAGAAGCATGCCTCCATTTTAAAATAGTTCCAAGAGGACTGCATGTTTTATGTATGCCTTCCTATGGGGAGGCCTACCCTGAATTGTTGGTCAGATGGCAAGCCCTTAATTTAGATACCAGCTTTAAGTATATACAGTTGTTGCTTGGCTTTTTTTCACTTATTGAAAATGAACTGGTTGAAAAAATAATGAAAATTCAGAATGAAATAGAAAAGAACTTGGATAATGATGTGTATTTTGCAAGGCTAGACACACTGTTTCATTCCCTCAATACTTATGATGAAATGGAAGTTACAAAGAGATTATACTGATTTTTCTAAGGGTAATATCTTTGTTTGACTACATTTAACCCTGGTACTAAAAACATGAATGAAAATTCAATTGAGGATGAACATTCAGAGGGAAGGACTGAACCGGAAGTGAAATGACCCAGCACATCCAGTTTGGCGGTAACAGCACGAGAAGCAGAAGCATTTTCTAATAACACAGTAGTGAATGAAAATGAGTTACAAAATAAAAGTTTGAGTAAAAATGGCTGTATACTGCAGCTTCAGTGTGATGCAGCCACTAACAATGACAAAACCTCACACTAAGAACTGGGAGCCAGACCGAAAGTGATGCCTTTGATTTGTTTGCGTTTTCCTACCCTTCCAGTCCCTATAAGGATGAAAAACACACAGTGAAAAGAAAGGTCACCCAGCAGAGGTAGGAAAAGAAGAAAACTGATGAGATTAAAGGTACTGTAGTTCATACTGATGAAAATATTGTTTACAATCTTTCTAAATATGTTTTATCAGACTCTGAGCTTACCCTGATAAACAGAGGTATGTCTTTCATACAGCACAAAGTGCCAGAACACATCAAGTTTTTTCTGACTTACATTTATTTGTGAGAAAAGTTCTCCTTAAATTACTGTTTGGCCAACAGGACAATGATAGTACTGAGATACCCCTGAAGAAACCAAGTACATTTCTACCAACTGCACATCCTGTTATGGACACGTTTTTCAATTTATGCACTATGGACATTTCTGATATGTTAGCTACAAAGAAGAGACATGGTTATTATAATTTAAAAGAATGTGAGCTGAAAGCTATTAATTTGAAGAACAACTTTGATGTTACTATCAGACCAGCTGATAAGGGGGTGGAATTGTAATATTTGATAGAGGAAATTACTTACAAGATTTGTTGAAAATGCTTAGAGAAAATGTTACTTATCAGAATATAACATGCAACCAAGCAAATTATTTAATTGTACATGTAAAACATACTTTAGATTATTATTGTAATCTAATGTTATAACTGAAGACATATAGACGTTTGTGGTAGCTGAACAACCCGTTATACCTATATTGAAAGATTTACATAAGATTCATAAGAATCTCCTCAAACCCCCCTATAGACCAATAATATCTGGCAGAGGTTGGGTTACTGAGTTCCTCTCCATATGGGTGGAGAAAAAACTTAAAATAATGTTATCTTATGCACCAGCAGTGATAAATGACACTTCCTGATGTTCATCGTGTTACACTGCTGCAGTCATCACACTTGGGTTATCCTGCCGTCAGGCGGTCCCGCAGTCGGCCACAGTTCCAAAGTCTTGGTCCGGCATCGGTTGCTGTTGCTTCTTCCCTGACGTCAGTGCGCCAGGGGTATATAAGAGGCATCCAATGCCATTTTCTTCAGTCTTTCTTGCCGCGCGGTGCCCAAAGCAGAAGCAGTTCGCAAGTGCCGGTCGGCCAACTCCTGAGATTTTCAAATCGAATTTCAGACCAAAGTCTTCAATAAAGCTAAGTACCCCATTGGGGAACCTTTTCTTGCCTCAGTCTGATGTCAGAAAAAGTTAACAATTGCATTTCTTGTGGGAAGAAAATACCTAATAAGGATGTTCATTCTTATTGTATTCCTTGCCTAGGCCCAGACCACGACGTCACAGGTTGTCGGTTTTGTGCTAGGTTTAACAAACAAACTATAAAACGTCGGTTTGATTTCGCTCGACATTATTTTGGTAGGAAATTTAATTATACCATGCCGTCGGAGCAACTGATGACCGGAATGCATAAAAAAAGCAAAGATAAGGACAGGCAGCTAAGACCCAAACCAGACTCCGAGGCCTCTGCTAGGCCAGTCGCCGGTTCTCCGGTTTTCAGTGAGGCGCCTACGCAGCCCATGACGACCGCTAATTCAGAACCCGAGGCGGCATCCGATTCCCAAGAGGAGATTGCTAGGCCTCCACAACCTTTATCTTTAGGCCCTTCCGACTCCATGGCTGAAGGAGATTCCAGTGCAGTTGAAACGCCTTCAGTTGCAGAAGGTGTCTTCAGACCGACTACACTCACTATTAAATCCTATGCAAAGCTGAAAACTCCTTTAAAAGCAAAGAAGACTGTACAGCAGTCTCCAGTACAAGGCCCCATGCCTAAGAAACAGATGTTTAAGATGGCTGAAGACTTAATTATCCTAATCAGGGGTTCCCATCCCCCTCCTGATAAAAGGCCTAGACAGGAGGAGGACTACGTTTCCTCTGACCAGGTTTCAATTTCCTCAGATTCTTCTGAGGAACAGGAATATTCTTTTCCCCCTTATGAAGACTCTGATGCTGAAGAGTCTATTCCTTCAGCATCTCCCCCAGAAGACTACTCTTTTGGGGAAACTTTACATACCATGAGGGAACATTTCCACTGGGAAGGCCAGGATTACTCTGATTCTAAGAAAAGGCTCTGAGAGTTCCTTTTACTACCCCAGCAGAGACCACTTGCTATTCCACCAGTGTTAAACATTGTGGATGATGTTTATTCAGAATCTAGCCTTAACCCAGATTCACTACCTCCTGCACCAGCCAAACCAGACAGATACTACAGAGTCCCTGACTCACACAAATTCATATATAAAAGCCCTGTTGCTGACCCAGAAACCATTTCCCAGGGTCCCAAAGGGGTTAAGGGGCCTCTATTGCTAAAAATCCTGTAGCTCTGAAAGGGATTCTAGAGCACTAGACAGATGGGGAAAGAAAATATATACTTCAGCTACTCTAGCTATGAGGGCCTTAAATTGCCAGTTTCACATGCTGAAATATCAACAATATTTGATGTCTCAATTAAAACAAAAAATGGTCACACATACAGAGCAGCCTGATTACAAGGAAATGCAAGATTTGTTGCATGCAGCTGAACAAGTGGGAAAACATACTTTGCAATGTGGATTTGATTAATTGGAAGCTTTTTGTAGAGCAGCAGTGACAGGGTCTGTCATACGTAGGCATGCTTGGTTAAAAGAACAAACTTTACCTGATCATGTAAAAGCAAAGTTATTGGATGCACCTTTACAGAAGGATGTTTTATTTGGTGTAAAAGCAGAAGAGGTTTTAATGAAAATGGAGGATAAGGCAAAATCTATGCAGACGGTCAAGGATTTTTTACAGGTTCAACCCCCTCGTTTCAGCAGAAATTGGCAAACCAAAAACTGGTCCTTTCCAGCTTCTGACAGACCACAGAGGGGCAAATACAGACGCCCAAGGGGCAGAGGTCAGTCACAAGGCTCTTACAAGCCTCGACAATGGGGTGCCACAACCCAGAAAGGAGGAGAAGACAGGTCTCAAACTACCAGAAGACAAACACAATGACTTACTCCTCAGACTGCCAAGCAAATCCCTCTTGGCAGCTCCCTTGGGAGGAACGCTAACACTTTTTGCAGACAACTGGCACATCATCACAAAAGACAAATGGGTTCTAAATATTGTATCTCAAGGATACAGATTCCACTTTCACACTTTACCAAAGATAAAAGGAATGCCAAACCTGCCACCAAATCAATGGGCAGAGGCTCAAAAACAAATTACAGCTCTCATGGACATGAGAGCCATTCAACAGGTTCCTACACTGGAGCAGGGACAAGGATTTTACTCAAGACTCTTTCTAGTTCCCCAAAAGGACAAAGCTTGGAGACTCCTTCTGGACCTATCAATTCTAAACTCATATCTCGAAGTACCCAAATTCAAGATGCTAACACTACAGCAACTTCTTCCCATGCTGGGCAAGAAGGCTTGGCTAGTAACACTGGACCTCAAGGAGGCATACCTGCATGTCCCTATCAGACAAAATTGCAGAAGATACCTCCGATTTATAGCAGGTTCAACAAATTACCAATTCTCTGCACTGCCCTTTGGCTTATCTACTGCACCCAGGGTCTTCACAAAATGCCGGGCACCAGTAATTGCATACTGCAGACAAAGAGGAATTCAAATATATCCATACATGGACGACTGCCTTATTCAAGCAGAAAGCAAGGACATTCTTTTAAAGCATTTCTGGCATTTGTCAAAAACCTATTAAGTTGCCTAGGGTACACAGTAAATGAAAAGAAGTCAAAACTAGTGTCCTCACAAGACATAATATTCCAGGGTGCCAGCTTAAATACAACGGCCAAGATGGCTTATCTCATGCCAAACAAGCAAGGACAACTGACTCAATACTTCAAAATGATGGCAACAAAGACCCAACTCCCTGCAAGAAAAATTCTGCAGGCCTTGGGATTCATGGCATCTTGCATACTACTAATACCATATTCAAAACTGCATATGAGGAAATTACAATGGTACCTGAAAAGCGTATGGATTCAACACAGTCACAGCTTGGAAACAATAATACCACTCATTCCCTGCCTTCAACAGGAGTTTCTATGGTGGGCTCAGGCATGTCATCTCAACAAGGGTCAGCCTTTTACCTTACCCACAGACAGGCAAACTATAACAACGGATGCATCGGATTATGCCTGTTGAGCACACATGGCAGGACAGTGTATTCAGGGCAAATGGTCTGCAGATCAAAGGCATCTACATATCAATCAAAAAGAGATGCTAACTGTACAAAATGCCCTAACAGCTTTCAAGGACCTCCTACATCCAGGAGAACTACTAATAAAGACAGACAACACCACAGTGATGTGGTACATAAACAAGCAAGGGGGCACACATTCCTACCCCCTATGCAGGCAAGCAATGACCTTGTGGAACACAGCACTGACCTACCAAGTTCAACTACAAGCACAATTCCTGCCAGGAAAGAAAAACACATTGGCAGACAATCTAAGCAGAAACATCATAGATCCTCACGAGTGGAAACTAGATCCACAAGTATTCACAATGATAACTCAAAAATGGGGGAGCCCAGACATAGATCTGTTTGTCTCCCCCCAAAACTACCAACTACGGAAATTTTGCACAAGGACATACCACACACTAGCTTGGAAAGTGGACGCCCTCTCATTCAGTTGGAAAACATTAACAGTGTATGCCTTTCCTCCACTGCCTTTTCTGGCAAAGGTGCTGCTGAAAGCCAGATTAGAGAGGCCACAAATGATACTGGCCATGCCAACACTGGTATCCAATACTAAGGAACATGGCTCAAGGCCCACCATGGATTTTACCTCAAATTCCTCACCTGCTCACTCAGCAAAACAATCAGATTCTACACAGCCAGCTCAAGACTTTAAATCTGGCTGCATGGCAAATTACCTAAACAACCAGTCAACATTTCTCTCTAAAGCTGTTATGGATGTCATTCTGGAGGCCAGGAGGCCCAGCACCAGGAAAGCCTATTCAGACAAATGGAAAAGATTCTGCGCCTGGAACCAGGCTAAAGGCCAGAATCCCCTTGTCCCAAATATTCCTCAGATTCTACAATATTTAACTGAGATGTTGCACAAAGGACTTTCCTTTTCATCTATTAAGATCCACGCCTCAGCTATTTCAGCTCAATACAACACGGATCCTCCTATTTTCACATCCATTACTAAGACAGTACCTCAGAGGGGCTAAGAACATAAGACTGCCCCAGAGAGCACCAACACCAACTTGGGATCTCAACTTTCTTTTGGAAAAACTTACACTACCGCCCTTTGAACCAGCTTTTACAGCTGATTTACAGTTTCTATCATGGAAAACTGCCCTGCTGCTAGCAATAACTTCAGCACAAAGAGTCTCAGAGCTACAGGCCTGAATGGCAGTGGAGCCTTTCATCATTTTTCATCAAGACAGAGTCGCTTTATGAACTAACCCTTCCTTTATGCCAAAGGTGGTATCCAGTGTGGCCCTAAACCAAACCATTCATTTGCCCACCTTTTATCCAAACCCCCAGAACAAAGGGGAAAGGCTCCTACACTCTTTGGACATTCACAGGCAATTACGTTATTACTTGGATAAAACTAAGGCTTTCAGAAAATCTGACCATCTCTTTGTATGCTATGCTGCAGGATCACAAGGAAAGGCCATCTCAAAACAGACCATTTCAAAATGGATAGGACATTGTATCCATTTCTGCTACACACACAATGGGAAACCTGTACCTGGTAACATTAGGCCCCATTCCAGCAGGGCTACAGCAACATCAACAGCCTTCCTCAGAGGGGTACCAACCAAAGATATTTTGGAGGCTGCAACTTGGAGTTCAGTGCACACCTTCACCAAGCACTATCACTTACCTCTATACTCTAAAACCAGAGCTGGCTTTGCCACTGCAGTTCTGCAGGGCCTACTAGCTTCTCCAAACCCTGTTAGTTCCACCGCCCATCTTTAGCTTTGGGATTCAACCCAAGTGTGATGACTGCAGCAGTGTAACATGATGAACATAGTACAGTTTTGTACCTACCATAAATGTAGATGTTCGAGTGTTCACACTGCTGCAGTCCAGGTTACCCTCCCTCCCTCCCTCCATCCCCTCTGACCTAGCTGAACTTTTCTATACCTTTCTATCCTGTATAACCTTTGTGGTGTATTTGCTTGTAACTGAAGGTATTCTTTTTATTCCTTTTATATGTTTTATTAGCAATATGTATTGCCTACCTACCTGGGGGCACCTGACATCTGGGGCAAGAAAAACTGAAGAAAATGGTATCGGATGCCTCTTATATACCCCTGGTGCACTGACATCAGGGAAGAAGCGACAGCAACTGACGCCAGACCAAGACTTTGGAACTCTGGCCGACTGCGGGACCGCCTGACGGCAGGATAACCCAAGTGTGATGACTGCAGCAGTGTGAACACTCGAACATCTACATTTATGGTAGGTACAAAACTGTCCTTTTCTTACAATATCTGAGTGACTCTTATGAATCTATAACTGGTCATGAAAGTTACATATTTGTGACTTTAGATGTAAATTATTTATTTACTGTAATTCCGAATTCTTATGGAATCACAGCTGTTAAACATTTTATTCTAACTCATGTGATATTTGATGAAAAGAAAGTTACACAGATATCTGCTTTTCTTGAATTGATCTTGGGCAATAATTTATTTATGTTTTATGATTAATATTATTGGCAGAGATATGGCGTAGACATGGGTACCCCCTGTGCCAACACCTATGCCAACTTGGTGTTAGCACAGTGGGAGACTACCCATGTTCTATCTAGTACTTGTCCATAGAAGGCAAGTTTGAAAATATACCATTGTTTTGTGGATGACATATTTATTTTATGGAGTGGTACAACTAAAGAAGTATTGCTGTTTGTTAGATACTTGGAAAACACAACAGATTTCTTATGTTTTCCTGTGAGGTATTCTGCTGAATCAATAGATTGTTTAAGTGTGAAGATTTACAAAGATTTGACTGGCAAACTACAAACCAGAGTGTACAGGAAAAGTTGTTGGAGAAATAACATGTTAATGTATGACAGTATGCACCCAAGGCACATTTTGTATAATATAATGAATGGGCAGGGCTAAGAATTTATAGACTATGCGATGAAGACAGTATATATGAAAGTGAGCTAGATAACATGCATTATATGTTTGCTAGTCGTGACTACCCAACACAAAGAGTTAAGAGAACAATAGCTAGGACAAAAACTTGGAGAAGGAATAGAAGTAAGCCATGGTTTGAATGTAATATGGGCAATTCTGACGATGGGACTATTGTTAATGAACAGAAGCTAAATAATAATCCATTTGTGAGAATAAATTTACATTATAATAGTGATATTGATGCCATTTCCCAGGTGATACAAAAGAATTGGATGATTTTACATAATGATAAGCTGAAAGCACTAGTAGGTCCCCACCCCAGATTTGCTTATACTAACAGCCAAAATCTGAAGCAGATTTTATGTATGAACATATTTTCCAACAAGTCCACAACACATAGAAGAAGTTGGGAACTTTTAAATGTAAGAAATGCAAGGCATGTCAATAAATTAAAGAAAATAACATATTTGTACACCCTGTGTCAGGTAGAGAGTATATATCTAGACTACATGCAGGCTGCAGAACTAAAAATGTGGTGTATTTAGGTGAGTGCATATCATATCAACCATTCTATGTTAGGAAGACTAACAGAATGTTAAAACAACTTATATTTCAACATATGAGTGACATCAGATTATGTTTGAAAAGTAATGCTCTATATTAATATTGAAATAAAGAGCATATGTTTCAGTTTATGGTGTTATACATTCAACAAGTGAGTATGGGGGGTGATATTGTACATAGTATTCAATTAGCTGAGTTAAGATGGACTGCTGAATTGCAAGCCAACCATACACCTGGGTTAAATGCTTGTATGCCTTTAAAACCCTTATTGAAGGGATGTAGGTTCTGCTATTGATTCTGATTGGTTGCTATTTGTTTGAATATGGTTGATTTTAACTGTTTTTTTAGATCTGATGAAGATCTAATGTTCTTAAGTGCTTATCTGTGTGTTAAATAAAGTTTTAACTAGTCATGGTGGCTCCATTGGGTTTTCTTTTTATCCTGTATGGTTTATAGTTTTTAGGATAACTTGCAGGTTCGCTCTTAAGTAGGAACATTGCTTTTCCTATTGTTAACCTGGCTGGTGTCTGGCCAGGGTACACATATAAATAGAAGAAAACACAAAAGGCCAGCACTATACCTGTATACTTGTTCTTTATTAACATATAAATAGTTCTTACTCACAGTTAATTCTTCATATGAAGGCATTAGTACTTTTAGTCAGATGTTGGGTACTGCATCTGGGTCTGGACAGCTAATTCTTCATATGAAGACATCAATACTTTTTGTCAGAAGTTAAGTCAGATATTTCCTGCTCCACTGGTTTCTCCTTAATTCGGGGATCTGTTGCTCTAGCCTACTGTAATGTTATCTGAGTTAGATTTTCTACACTAAATCCTTCACTTCACATATAATCCATAACCTCAGTTTCTATTTCTTTAATGTCTCCATTACTAATCCTCATTTCTACTTTTCCTCTTTGTTTTCTTATTTTTTTTTTTTGTATTGTAAAATCTTTCATGTCCAGATGGCTTTGCCTATATTTCTCTTCAAATATCTTTTGTGTTGCTCTTTTTGCATTGATTAGTTTTGCTTTCTCCTTTGCTTAAATATTATACCATATTAAATCTCTGTCTTTCCCATGTTAATATTTCTGCTTCAGATGCCTCCTGCTCTTCCTGTTTCTCCTTACTTTGGGGACTCGTTGTTTCGGGTCTATATCACATCATCGAACTTGTATAAGTTTGAATGATGTAATATCGAACCCAAAAGTCCAAAACCGCACAATAATGAACACACAGAACAGCGATTTTTTTCCCAGGGAAAAAAAAAATTGCTGTTCCCTAACAAAAAAAAAAAAAACATAAACCTTAAACTAAAACTAAAGTGAGGGCTTCGCCCCCCACACCCCCAACATGGGGGGCTGTACCCCCACACACACACCCTACTTAAATATACGAACTCCAAGATCACACCACAGTGGAAGAAATAGCAAAGCCCCAAAAACGGCCCACCAATGTTTTTCCCCAGGAAAAAAATCGATGTGCTGTGGCTTCACTATTTTTGCCTTTCGGACTTTTGGGTTCAATATTACATCATTCGAACTTGTACAAGTTTGACAATGTGATATAGACCCATTGTTTCAACATGCTGTGATGTAATGTGTGTTAGACTTTCTGCACTAAATCTGTCACTTTCAAGTATTCCATAACTTCAACTTCTATTTTTTTTAACTTCTACTTTACTCATCTTCTGTTCTCCATTTCCTCTTTGTGATTTTATATTTTTCATTGTAACTTTTTCCATATCTGGATGCCTTTGCCTGTATTTCCATTTGAATATATTTGGAGCTGCCTTTTTTGTGTTGATTAATTTAGCTTATTCTTTGCATAAATATTGCACCATATCAGATCTCTCTTTCTTTCCCATGTCCATATTTCTTTTTTGTTACCTTTCAAACGTCTCTAGATTTTGTTCTTTATATTTTCACACTTCCTCAGTTGTTTCTTTTTCAAAACGGCATAAGGTATCTTGGTCTATATAATATTTTTCATAAGTCTGTTCTATTAATGAACACAAATTTTAATTTCAATTTTCTGACAATTTTTTTTTGTGGAAGTATTTTTCTTTCCTCTAATTTCTCTCTTAATCTTTTTGTATATCTTGTATCTGTAAATTCTGGGCTTTTTGTATAAAGTTAACAATGCATAATTTCTTTCTTATCCTCAATAGTCTACTCTATTGTTTTTATGGTGCTTGTGTGGTCTATCAGTTTTTTGTGATTTTTGTGGATTACTGCTTCCTTCTCCAATAGGGGGCCATCCTCCCCCTGGGCCTGATCTAGCACCACTGTAGGAAGGTTTCCATGTCTCAAGGATTCTATACTGTAATCTTTTACAATCCTGGCACCAGTGCATCTACTAGGATTGGGCACTTTTTTATCCTGGGTCTTAAGCACCCAGCTATCTTTTTTATTTTAACCTACTTCTGTCCATGATATATGCTATATAAAATACAGTCTATATATCAGTGTCATTCTGGTGAGATTTTGTGAAGAACAGGGTCTATCTCATGAAGGCACTCACCAAGACTTGAGGATGAATTCAGTTCTAGCAATGCTACTCTCCTTTGCTTGCAGACTTATCATCTCTCCATTCAGACCCCTTGTCTGGTTTAATTTTTGCATATCATTTGGCTTTCTAATACCATGATGGGAATGAACCCCATTCCTAAGTTAAAGTTCATGAAATTAGTATTGTTTCAATCTTGGATGTCAGCCAAAGGTGCTCTTCGGAGCACCCACAATGTACCCAGAACCGACTTCTTCTACAATCCATACAGAGTTACATGTATCAGTAACACATTTAAATATGACCGTAAATGCTACTATTGGAACTGTTTGTGTATCCTTCTTCTACATTGTCCTTGTTTCTGCCTGAAAATCCTGATATTTTATGACTTTGTGTTTCTCTGTATGTAAGACACTGATGGGTGTACCAATTTCAATGATCAGTGCTACTTTGGTAATTTGCCTGTGTGTATAGACTAAGAGATGATCACTGAGACAGTCAGACTTTGTACCTGAGGTGTATATTTGCTAGGGTCTGATACTAGGTTCCAGACTAATAGGGAATTTGATGTCTTGCTATAATTTGTGGGGCTATTAAGTAATTGTGTGAAACCAAATAAGTTTGCGGTAGATGTAGGGGAGTTAGAGTTTCTGTCCAACCAATTGACATTCACATCACCTAGTAGTAGTATTTCATGTGGAACTGTTATGGATATCCACTAAAGGATATCTTTCAGTAGGTTATATTGTCACCAAGAGGCATTAAACAACAGTAATACATGTTTGCTTATAATTGTTTAATTTCAAGAAAGTAATAAGAAACTCTGCTGAACTGAATTTTGGTATTGGTTTATTGTAAGGGGAAATATGGTAGTTATTTATTTATTTATTGCATTTGTTTACCGGGATAGTTCACTGGGCCTCTTTGAGCCCATTTTTAGTGGAAGCCTGGGGAGAAAAGCTCCACATAGCTTAGAAAGTACATTCAGGAAAGAATACATATTACAGAGTATGTATAGTCATCATAACAATCATAGAGTAATTTTGGGCATAACAGTGCATATTTACAGGGCATGTTTGCATTGGAAATAGTTTATCTAAATTAAATGAAACATACATGAAATGACACACATCAAATGTATATACAATCTCAATGGAACGAGAGTATGGGAAAGAGAAAACAGATTACTTACATACAAAGTATCTATTTATAATTAAACATTCCATTAATACAGATAATTGGGTTACATGAGTAGAGTATCCACTGAATGGTAATTAACTGATGTATGTATATAGGCATTAGCAGGACAGAGAGGTGCTTAGGCAGTCTGCAGAGGAAGTATAGCAGAGAGTGGCAGTGAGGAGATGGAGTAAGGTAAGGGGGTTATAGTGGAAGGAGATCAGTTGTTGGAGAGTGTAGGTCTGGGACACGTACATAGCCAGACAGAGAGAGGTGTTGTTTAAGGGATTTTTTAAAGAGAGCAGGACTGCTGATGGTTCTGATTGAAGGTGGGAGGGAATTCCAGAGTTTAGAGACAGTAAAAGAATAAAGCATCTGACCTACAGAGAGATTTGTTTTTTCATCTTTGAGCAGCATTTTGTTGTCTGATCTAAGAGGTCTGTTTGGGTGATACACGGGCAGTAATGAAGAAAGACAAGGGCAGACTGAAGGTTTATATAAAAACTTATGTGCTGTAGATAAGTGAGTTGTTGTGGAAGTTCAAGCCAGTTTAGTTGATGAAGTGATGCACAGTGGTGGGCTGAAGATTTAGCATTTGTAAAAAATTTAGCAACCTTAGCATTGGTCTAAGCTGTGGTGGTGCATTGATAGCATTGTCCCCTCACAGCAACAGGTTCTCCCATTTGAGTCTCGGCTGGAGTGCCTTTTGTGTGGAGTCTGCATGTCCACCCCACGGTCGGGTGGCATTCGAAAGACATGCGTAAATGGGTGTGCCTTCATTGAGGGTTGGGCTTCGAGCTGGCACCTTGGCACCATAAAAATCTACTGCCAATCATTAGTGGACTGGAGTTCCACTGTGGTGACCCCTAACCAGGAAAAGCCAAAAGAAGAACAACAGCATTGTAGCATTGGTCTAGTTTGGTTCTCAATTTGGACTGAATATTGGTAAGGATTGGGACACCATATAAGAGAGGAGGTAACAGGAAAGATGAGACCAGAGCATTTTTTGCAGTGAAGTTAAGGAAGTAGTTGTGTCTATAGGGCGTACCAAGTTTTTGATGTGTCTTTTTAATGTTGCTGTGGATATGATGGTCAAATGTTAAGTTTTCATCTATAATGACACCAAGCAGTTTAGTACTAGGAACAACTTCAATTATAGTATTATTTTGGGAGTGGACTGAGAGTTGATTCTTGTTGAGGGGGGGTGTTTTTAGGGGTAAATATTAGGAGTTTAGTTTTATTGGGGTTTAGAGCAAGATGGTTATGGGACATCCAAGTTTTGGTTGCTGTAAAGGCTTTTTGAGTAAGGAGCTGTAGCTCTGATGTGCATTTGGCAGTGCAGATGATTGTAGAATCATCTGTATATTGGATAATAGTGCTTTGAGTAAGGGAGGAAAGAAAGTTGTTAATGAAAATGCTAAATAGGAGGGAACCCAATATGGATCCTTGGGGTATGCCTGTGGCAGTGTTTAGGAATGGTAAGAAGGAGTGTTGCCATTTGGTGGATTGTTACCTTTCCTCTTTATACAGTCATTATGGATGACATTATAGATGGGAGGTGTTGTTTCAGTTACAGCAACAATATTAGGCTTATGTTGGTAATACAGGTATGTAGTTCAGCAATTTTATTTCTTATGCTTCTAACATTTATGGCAGCAAAAGTTAAATTACCAGGATTGGAGGTAGACAGATACATGGTTGTATGGTTAGAGTACTTTGTAGATGAGAATTTATTCATTGTGACAGGTAGGGGCAGGATTAGGGTGAATGTCTTCTGCTAAGAGGATTTTAGTATACCGGGGAATTGTTGATACATGTTTTTTGGAGACTATTTTTCCAGTTAGGATCAAAGCATCATAGGAAGTTACTAGGCTAATGGCCCTAGGTCTCTTACAAGCCTAGTCAAGTTCTACACTAATTTCCATGGTCAGCACTTATTGCCCCTGTCCAAGAGAGAGCAGGTGGAACCCCTGGGGTGAATTTATGGTTGCCCATCCAATCTTCCAGATTGTGTTTGAAGAGGGCCAATGAGGTGCTCTGTTTGACATAAAGTGGGAATCTGTCCCAAAGCAAGTAACTCATGTACCATTTGACTTGCAGGTATGCAGTATTTCTAATAAAGCAGGGTCAGAGATTGCCTTATATGCAAGGCAGAGATTGCCTCTGAGTAGTCTGCATGAAATAGAATAAAGTGACAGTGATTTCAGATTATCCATGTAGGACAGTTGCTAAAGACCTTGAACTTTCCTTGTAAGGAACCTTTGTGGTCTCTCTAATTGCTGCAGGTGCTTGAAAGGTACATACCAAAAGGGGCATTGTACTCAGTAATTGCCCTGATGAGGGAAGTTATAACTTCTTTTTTTCTGGAGGCAATGGCCTTACTCATGGGATGAGCAATATAGAATGCCCTTCTTACCACTGAGGAGACATAGTGACCAAAGGTAAGGTTGTTGTCAACCTGTGTGCCCAGGTCTCTCACTACTGAGTGCATATTTAAGGTGTTGCTATTGATGTGGTAGTTAGCAGGAACATTGCTCTTACTGAAAGGGGTGATAATACATTTTTTGCCTTCAGTTTAAGGCCATGACTTTGGCACCAATCATTTGTTTGTGTAAGATCCTCTTGTAGGATGTTGACATCATTTGGAGATTCCACGACCACTCCCAGTTTGCAGTCATCAGCAAACTTTTTCAGCCACAGATGTTTAGTTTTTGCTTGTACTTTAGAAAATTAGATTCTAAACAGTAGAGGTTGTAGGACTGAGCCCTGTGGAACACCACCGGTTACAGATCTGCTGTTGGAGGTGGATTCCCCTATTTTGACTATATGGGTTCTATCAGTGAGCCAGCTGCCAACCCATTTAATAATATAAGGGATGATACCTAGCTGGGTGACTTTGTCAATGATGCCTAAGTGGGGGATAGTGTCAAAAGCCTTGGCTAAGCCTAGGTAGGCCGTATGCACAGATTTCCCCTCATCTAGGGCTTTGTTGACTGTCTCGAAGAAGTCCACCAGGCTTAACAGGTATGATCTCCCTTTGCCAAATCCAAACTGAGTAGGGTCAAGTGTTTGGAGATTACCTATATCTTTGTTGATAATGTCCATGATGATTCACTCCATGGCCTTGCAGATAAGGCTAGTCAGGCTAATAGGTCTATAGTTCTATAATATCTCTCAACTTCATTTTGTTTTGATTTGAGTTGACATGAAGTAAATCATTCTATATTTGGAGTAAAGTGGAGGAGTGTCATTAAATAGGTTTGGTGCAATGTGTGGAGATTGCAGGGTGGAATTATGAATTGGTAGCTGCAACAGAGTTGGAGGTAAGTTGAGAGCTATTATAAAATCATGATAAGATTAGCGATGGCCCAGTAGCAGGACAAGAATAGAGGACAGCTTGAGTTGTAGAATGATTAGGTAAAGGGATCTGTAAGTTATATGTGGCAGGTAATGGGGAAGAAGCATGATTAGGTAAAGGGATCTGTATGTTATATCTGGAAGGTAATGGGGAAGAAGCATGATTAGGTAAAGGGATCTGTATGTTATATCTGGAAGGTAATGGGGAAGAAGCATGATTAGGTAAAGGGATCTGTATGTTATATCTGGCAGGTAATGGGGAAGAAGCATGATTAGGTAAAGGGATCTGTATGTTACATCTGGCAGGTAATGGGGAAGAAGCATGATTAGGTAAAGGGATCTGTATGTTATATCCTGATGCAGGTAATGGGGAAGAAGCATGATTAGATAAAGGGATCTGTATGTTATATCTGGCAGGTAATGGGGAAGAAGCATGATTAGGTAAAGGGATCTGTATGTTGTATCTGGCAGGTAATGGGGAAGAAGCATGATTAGGTAAAGGGATCTGTATGTTATATCTGGCAGGTAATGGGGAAGAAGCATGATTAGGTAAAGGGATCTGTATGTTATATCTGGCAGGTAATGGGGAAGAAGCATGATTAGGTAAAGGGATCTGTATGTTATATCTGGCAGGTAATGGGGAAGAAGCATGATTAGGTAAAGGGATCTGAATGTTATATCTGGCAGGTAATGGGGAAGAAGCATGATTAGGTAAAGGGATCTGTATGTTATATCTGGCAGGTAATGGGGAAGAAGCATGATTAGGTAAAGGGATCTGTATGTTATATCTGGCAGGTAATGGGGAAGAAGCATGATTAGGTAAAGGGATCTGTATGTTATATCTGGCAGGTAATGGGGAAGAAGCATGATTAGGTAAAGGGATCTGTATGTTATATCTGGCAGGTAATGGGGAAGAAGCATGATTAGGTAAAGGGATCTGAATGTTATATCTGGCAGGTAATGGGGAAGAAGCATGATTAGGTAAAGGGATATGTATGTTATATCTGGCAGGTAATGGGGAAGAAGCATGATTAGGTAAAGGGATCTGTATGTTATATCTGGCAGGTAATGGGGAAGAAGCATGATTAGATAAAGGGATCTGTATGTTATATCTGGCAGGTAATGGGGAAGAAGCATGATTAGGTAAAGGGATCTGTATGTTATATCTGGCAGGTAATGGGGAAGAAGCATGATTAGGTAAAGGGATCTGAATGTTATATCTGGCAGGTAATGGGGAAGAAGCATGATTAGGTAAAGGGATCTGTATGTTATATCTGGCAGGTAATGGGAAGAAGCATGATTAGGTAAAGGGATCTGTATGTTATATCTGGCAGGTAATGGGGAAGAAGCATGATTAGGTAAAGGGATCTGTATGTTATATCTGGCAGGTAATGGGGAAGAAGCATGATTAGGTAAAGGGATCTGTATGTTATATCTGGCAGGTAATGGGGAAGAAGCATGATTAGGTAAAGGGATCTGAATGTTATATCTGGCAGGTAATGGGGAAGAAGCATGATTAGGTAAAGGGATATGTATGTTATATCTGGCAGGTAATGGGGAAGAAGCATGATTAGGTAAAGGGATCTGTATGTTATATCTGGCAGGTAATGGGGAAGAAGCATGATTAGGTAAAGGGATCTGTATGTTATATCTGGCAGGTAATGGGGAAGAAGGGATCAAGAAGGAAAAAGAAGTTGCATGGTAGAAGAATATTTATTTTATTATTGTTTAACACTGTTTACCAGGAAAGTCCAATTGTAACAGAGCTCATTTTCAGCAGAGGCCCGGGGAGAAATGCCCCCAGAAACGTCTTTGGAATTTAGTGGTGGTGGTGGAGTCTTAAAGCTGATAGACAGTAGATAGGAAAGAAGTATTTTCAATGAATGAAGAGAGTTAGATTACTCTAGTATCTTATCTGGAATGTAAGGAATTGGGGGTTTAAAAGGATAGATTATGAGAATATAGGAAAAATAGAAATCAGTGAGGGTTGTTTTGGGGAATGTACAAGATATAATTCACTTTAACTTAACTTTAACGCTAACCTCCACAAATCTATTGTCTATAAACTAGTGCGAGATGACCACAACCTTACCCCACAATACATCAATAATGTTCTAAGCCACTGTAACTGGGTACCACTATGAACCCTAGGATTAGACCAGGCAGTAGACTACTTCAATGCTATATTTATTAATGTTCTTGACAGTCTCGCCCCCAGCAGGAAGATTATAGTGAAAGCTAACTATGCGCCCTGGCTAAGTAGGGACACTAGAGCCCTACTAAAAGCCAGAGATAAAGCCTGGAAAATCTGGAAGACTGAAAACACACACTAGCTCCAAGCAAAACTATCAACAGCTTAGAAATAAGGTCAAGGCTGAAACCAAACAAAATAAACAAAATTACTTCCTTAGTGCCCAAAACAAATATTCAAAGAATCTGCAGAAATTCTTGACATTCTATTAACTCATTACTAAAACCAGGTAAAACCACTACTCCAGCTCCAAACTCTACAGATAGTACTCTTAACATAGCCACTCAATTTAATCACCATTTCGCAACGTCCATCTTAGCCCTCTCCAGTCAGTTAACCAAGCATAGCCCACCACAAGCCCAAACCAATCTATCCGAAAGTTCCCCCTCCTTTACTCTATCACCTGTCCCCACCTCTACAATCAAAAAACTCCTTCTAAAGCTCAAACCCACCACCCTAGCAGCCGATAACATACCTGCTGATACCTACAAATGGCTAGTGACTTCCTATCATATCCTATCTCCATCCTAATCAACCACTCCATACAGGAATCCTACATACCCAAACTCTGGAAAGTATCTTATATCATTCCTCTTCACAAAGGGGATAACTCCTATGATTTCTCCAACTACTGACCTATTGCCATCCTATGCCCCCTAGCTAAAATTCTAGAGAAATGCATCCACTTGCAAGTCATGACATTCCTTAACACACATAAGCTCCTCTCTACCACACAACATGGCTTCGGCCCACATCACAGCACAACCACTGCTCTTCTTTCCTTCTCTAACCTAGTCAACCTCCACAGGAACAACAACAAATATAAATCTGCCATTTTCCTGGACATCTCAAAGGCATTCAACATGGCCTATCACTCCATCCTGATAGATTCTCTAACCTCACTATCTTTCACCCCTTCTACTATAGCCTGGTTCAGAAGCTACCTATCTGACAGGCAACAATCTGTGCAGTGGAAAGGAACTCTATCCCTTCATCTTCCAACTACCATAGGAGTCCCTCAAGGCTCTATACTAGGCCCACTTATTTTTTCTATATTCACAAACAAACTCAATAGCTCAACCCACCATGCAACACTCATTCAATATGCAGATGATTCAACCCTGATCTGCTCTGCCTCATCTCCTACCATTCTACAGCAACTCACTCAGGAAACATTTAACTATGTAGAAAAATGGATGACAGGTATCCAACTTATCCTAAATCCCAAGAAGACAAAACTATTACTATTCTCCCCTAATAAATCAAAAACTCCCCCCTCCTTCTCCATCACATCTAAGGACGGCACTACCATCTCCCCTTCTAACCACACCAAAATTCTTGGCATTGAAATTGACAATAATCTTCACTTTGATATCCACATCTCCCATACCATAAGATTGGTTCACAAAAAAATGGGCTCACTATATAGGCACAAAAACTTTCTTTCACATCAAGCAAGTCACCCTTACCCAAACTCACCTCCTCTCCACACTATTGTACACAGCACCGATTTTCACCCATATTAGAAAGTCTGACCTAGATAAACTAGAATCTTGTTACAATAAAATAGCCAAGTTTGCTACAAACTCCACTTACAAGAACACATCACTGTACTGCACTAAAAGAACTAAAATGGCTTGAGTTACCACAACTTCTTAACTACCACCAGCTAGTTACTGCCTACAACATTCTCAAGTACCCTGAAAAAAACCCTTCAATATACAATCTCCTTACCCAGTACATTGCAAACCAGCATCTTCGATCTAGTGAAAAATCTCTCCTCTGCATCTCCAGGGAAAACAATACTGCAGGGAAAGCACTCTATTCCCACACCATTGCTAAAACTGGAATTCTCTTGCCCATTCTTTGACCACTGCCCCTACCATCCCACAATTCAAAAACTCCCTCAAATCACATCTGCTCAATACCTGGTTATGCCCTTGCATCACTTAATCTTACCCTCACTCCTTCCGTCTCCCCCTTTCACTTTCCAACTTCCTAACTACTCACCTTAATCCTCTATAGTCAAAAACTCAGCCAGTTCCTCTGCTACACTTGCAGAACATCTGCTCCTCTACTTAGGCACAACAGTATACACCTGCATATTAATTGTAAATACAAATGTCTAATTGTTGCCTGCTGTAAAATGCATGTTGTATTTTTCTCGTGATGATTGCACAGCACTGTATAAATTATTGTTATTCTATTTTTATTTTCTTTTTATTGTTACCTTTTCTATTATTTTTTACTTTTTATTTTTTTATTCCTTATTATGTTGTCTCTTTTGTTTGAACTAAAGCCAGAGCTTTTCTTCCCAGGCCTCTGCTGTAAATGGACCTGGTCTAGTCGGAACTTCCCAGTTAACAAATGTAAAATAAAATAAAATAAATAAAATTTTAATCATGTTTCACATATCTTTTCTGATTTATTGTATATTTTGCACAAACCAACTGTCACACAAACTGCCAAACCTATGCATGCCTCAGAACATTGCTTCACATGCTAGAAAGGGCTTTTAGAAAAGACAAACAATATCCCCACTGGTTTAATAGACCCCAACAAATAAAGCAATGCTCACATTGAAATTCAGGTTGTTATGCTTATTAAACCTCCCACTATAAGTTTCATATTACAAACACCAATAATTTGTTGGTCAGTTGGGATGAAACAGTAGCAGCCAAAAAAAAATTTAATAGGGTGACTAACATACCAGTCAGAATAAATCAGCACCCTTTCCCCATGTCTGATTGATAGACTTATTGACTTCACCTGTAGAAACAGAGGCATGATCACAATATGCACAAAACGATATGATCAGTTATGATCAGTTATGTTGTGTGCCATCTTCTCTAAATTAAGAAATTATTTCAAATAGTATTTTATCAATGTGCCAGTGGTATGGAAGGGAAAATTAGATCTTGCATACAGGGCACAGAGCAGGATTGTGCAACTGCACCAAAGCACTCAAAGAAGCCCGGTCTTAATAAAGAGACGCTATCAGTAGCTAGACAGTTTCAGATAAACAGTAACGTTTCACAAACCAGAAGTTGATTCATTTTCTCCCTGCTACAGTTTGACCATTTACAGGTATGAAGTACTGCTGTATTACCTGTTGCATGGTTGCTATTCATCTAACTTGTAAATGTTGAAAGTGCAGAGACATTTAGAATTTGGGCTGACCTGGTGTGTTTTAATTAGTGGCTTGCTTTCTGTATTGACAGCAACCATGTCTGCAAACTATGACCAAACACAGCAGCATTTGATTTCTAGATAATCCTGTTTTTTACTTTTGAAATCAGCTGGTAGAAATTAATTTATTTTATCTTCTCTCACATCTGAGCATGAATTGCACATTGCAGTATTATTTATTCATTTTTAGAAACCGGTAGTGAAAAATCTGTATTGCAAAATGAGATTGGGACAATAATATAGATCAGATAGTTGTATACCACTGACCACATATACTACCATGTCAGTATTGCAATTACAGTACCCTGGGCAGTTTAGTGTTCTTTTGTAACTGTCTATGTGTACATAAGGTCCATCATTAATAAACTTGCAAATACTGCATGTACTACACTTACCCATCAGTGAGATGTTACTATTAGTTGTCCCTACACCTCTTTCCAACAGCTCTTTCAAGTTGGAACCCCTACTGTTAATGAATCGGGCTTGGACCCAATACTTCTTTTAAGTCTGAAGGAAATACACTGTCCCATACTGTCTGGATAATGTTCTTAATTTTCATACCTGAATTGTTATACTCCAGCACCATTGCCATAGAGTTGTTAGTAGTAAGTGTATTAATCTCAATGGTATTAGATGAACCAACACTTTTACTTGAATCCAAGAGAACAGGTCTAAAATTACTGCTTCTTCTCATTTTGACATCCTTACTTAACTTAGTCAGTAAATCCATTGGATACCCTCTATTTGTGAACATGTCAATAAGCTTCAGCAGTTCAAATTTAAAACAAGGCTTATTAGTCAATCAGTGACAACTAATAGTAACATCTCATGGATGGGTAAGTGTGGTACATACAGTATTTGCAAGTTTATTAATGACGGACCTTATTTACACATAGACAGTTACAAAAGAACATTAAACTGCCCAGTGTACTGTAATTGCAATACTGACACGGTAATATATGTAGCCACCTGTCTATCATGTCCGGCATTTTATGTAAGAATGACCACACGTAAATTAAGGCTACATATTTTGGAACACAACAGAGACATAATAAACAAGAAGCCTACAAGTGCTTTATTTAACCACAGTAAGAAGTGTGGCAACTACAAAAAGTTTATATTTTTTTTCATTGACAGGGTTCCCAAAAAAGACATGGGAGGTGATGTTAAAACCTTACTAGAAATGAGAGAATGTCTATGGCAGTTGCACCTGGATGCAACAAAAACACCTTTGCAAGTGTATTGAAACACAAATCCCAGTTTATTTAACAGATGATTATATGTTTAACTTTCTTTTAACTTTCCTTGGACAAAGTATTCACCAAAGGGGTTTACACGAAACAATTTATTACAACTATTTTTTTCTGTTTTAAGATGTAGTTTTATCATAGTATTTCTTGTGCTGTTTTTTTTCCTTTGCAGCAGAGGTTGGGTTAAATGGTTAATTGGATGATTGATTTTAATGGATGTTTTTTATATTGGCTGATTGCCTGTTTAGGACTATAAAAGTCCTGATTTTTTTGAGTGTAACTGACTCTGAAGAAGCCCAATGTTATGGGTGAAAGCGCTAAGTCAGTGATTCTACATTTACAATAAAGCTGTGGTTTTATCGAGTCACAAATCTTTTTATTCTTGCTAGTGTTCGTTCAACTTGGTGGTCTCTTTTCAATATGCACCTGCACCTCTGTGATTTTTATTTTTTAAAATAGGTACATATTTACCACAGCTATCAATTTTTGACCTCATTTATTATGTTAATATATGTATCTCATCTTCTCTGTACTGAAACATATATCATGAAAGTTAAGAAAAATAGATCCTCACCTTGTCTTTCTCTGAAGTACTAAGTTCTTCTTCATAAATACTATCAGAACTTTTAAGTCTTAAAATCCTGTTAACCCATCTCTTTATTACTCCCATGTTCAGATACTTAGGGCGGCTATAGTTTCTGTGTACACTTGTATTAATAAATTGCAATGCAGCAAGGTCCAGATGCAGTGAAGACTACAGGAAACCAACAACTTTACTGTTTCGATGGTCCATGGCATGCTGTTACAGTAGGTGATATAGCATAGGTTTTCTATTTCTCTGTATTCAATACTTTGTTATGCAGTTGTACATGTTTTTTGCTTTGGTACTAGATATCTTTGCAAGGCTAGTAGGTTTCCTGCTCTCACCACATGATTAAAAGTGAACTGAATTGCAGAATTCTAAACACTTGTCTTTTGTGCATTGTTTAATGCCATTTATGTTATGTTTTGTTTTTTTCCTTTGGCCAGGTATGGTGTAGTCTAACAGCTCATGTGTCCATTGCTGCTCTCCTTACTATCATAGCACTATGATAGGCTCCATTTGACTGGTTGCTGCAGTTAATATCACTGGTTCTTATCTTACTAGGCTGTCTTCTTTTGTCTCCCAATACTGATGGTTATAAAGGCTCTCTTACCTCTAATATTATGACAACTATGCAGATTCATTGCAGAACAATGTCTTTATGTGCTGTCAGGAGGACCAAGTACTTTTCTGCCCTGACCTGGCTTGCCAAACTTCTGGCTATAAACTGCTGCGTATGGGTTCAGACAGCATCATACACCTCTTGCTCAGCTGTATATCACTTACACATTTTGTTTCTCCCATTTTTGTCTACTTCGTTTATATGGGTAGTCTATCCACAGTAAGCCAGGTTTTATGATATTTCCTTTTCTGTGCACAGACAGCTGTTAATGAGCAACAGCCCAGCTTTGATCCTTACTGCTAGTGAACTCATACTCACTAACCTAGCTATTTGTACCTTGTCTACTGAAGTCACTTAGCTGCTCATTAAATGGTGTCCTCGGGCTGAATTATTATTTTGTTATGTTCTGTTCTTTTATACACTGACTTCACCAGCAGTGCAGACTGCTGGCAAGAGACTACTCCAATGGAAGCCAAGAAAACACATTGCCTTAAAAATATTAAATTTAAAAATAAATATTGATCAACAAGAGTAAAAACAGCAAATGTAAAAAAAATATTGCTAGCTTTTGAAGAAAAATGGTTCAAATATACGTCCTCAGAAGATTTAAAACTATGAATTTATAATTTAAATTACATATACATTTAAACATAGTCGCAAAATATTTCCAACTAGTTGTAGTATAAAAGGAATTAAACACTATTGCTATAGCTATTGTTTCATTGTCGTAGATACAGATTGGTGAATGATAACACATTTTGTTATGACAGCTTAAAATGTATTTTGCTTTCTTTAAATAAAAGGCCTGCTCCTATGTTGTGAGGGTGGCCTAATGGTTAAGGTGTTTGCCTTGCAAGCACAAGGTGCAGGGGTTGAGTCTCACAAGGGATACTTGGCTAGGCTTAAAATGGCTTGCAAGGGCAGTTAGCTTAGTACTAATCTATGAACCTAACTTCACAGAAGCTATTTGCATACAGTGCAGCACAAAAAAGGAAGACTTCAGTGCAGCTGGTGCAGATATAATTTCAGAGTATTCAGTGTAGGATAATTAGGGATTTCACGCACACCAGTCTGATTCCAAAACACATGCAAAGCAGCTCAAATGTGATAAACAGCCATGCCGACTCTGTTTCTAAAATTTTCACTGCATACTTTCCAGACACCAAGGAATTCAAGCAAATACTATGGATTATGGTACAATCCATAGCAAAACATCAAAAAAATATATAAATATGCAGCCTGCTGTGCAACAGGCTGCAGTGATGCAAGCCAAAAATAAGGCTGTGGCTGTGCACCTTAGAAGGCAGCCACCTAGACCCAGAGTAAGGTTGCAACTAAACCAGTTGTCAGACCAGCAAATACTTGACAGATACAGTCTAGACATACAACTGGTGCAGGCTGTCTGCAACAAGTGTGTCCCACATATGCTGTGGAGACCTTGCATGGTAACCTCATCCCCTTTGAAACCAAAGTGTATCTCAGCACGGTTGTACTCGCATCTGGGATCCAGAGACACATGGGGAATGCTGTGGGAGTATCACAGACAGCTGCCAGTTGTTCCTGGCAAAATTCCTGGAAGCAATATGCAGCATGGTGGATGACTGTGTACACTTTCCATCCACCCCCATAGAGTGGAGAACTGTAATGCATATATTCTATAACATAAACTTCCAATATGTACCCTGTGTGATACATTGCACACACATACCTATCAAAACACCAGTACATCCAGAAGCAGACTGATACATAAACAGAAAGGACTGGCCATCCATCAACTGCCATGTTGTGTGTGCAGCAGATGGCAGCATAACAAACATCATGACAACACACTCTGAAAGTGTCCATGATGTTGCCATTTGGAGGCAATGTGAACAGAGGGCTGCATTCTAGCAAGATTAAATACCTGAAGGACTGCTACTGGGCAAATACAGAAACAGAACTAGGATGCAAGTTAAGGATATCCCTCACAACAATATCCATTGTGAACAAAAGTGTTTTTATTCCCCACATCCGATGACCAGTTATCCACTTGAGGAGTGACTAATGACCCCATATTGAGAACCATCAAACCTTGCATAGGTGTTCTACAGTAGAGCATACACAAGAAACAGAAATACCATAGAGCATGTTTTTGGTGTAAGGAAAGCTAGGTTGAGATGTCTGGGCACATTCAGGGGTGCACTGCAATACACACCTGAAAAAGCAGAAACGATAACAGTGTACAGCATACTGAACAATATGCTAACCAGAGTACATGGCAGTCTTCCAGTTGCAAGTGTCGGTGAACTACCACTAGAACCTCAAATGTCTGAAAAGAACATCCTACAGGTACTGGAGCAGGAGGACATAGGGGACAGAAGTCACAGGCATAGGCAATATAGGGTTCAACCAAAAGTGGAGGCCCAGGCAATACAGCAGCATCTGACCCAAATATATGTTTCATGACTAGCCACATGTACATGAGTACACAGATTGAACACTGATATTCATGTGTTGACCCAACACAGAGTGTATCTAATGGTAAGCACCCACTAGATGTACACACTGAGCACCACACATAACAACATAATCAGAACATATTCCAACACGAACATATGCAAATGTGTCACAACAGGGATCATCAGCTCTGGGTACAACTGAAGCAGGTATGCATACACACTCAGATTGTTGTATTACTGTACAGTAACCAGTACGGGACACATACATATTGCTGCAATATAATAACCAGAAAAAAAATCATGCAGTACATATTACAGTTTTTCATTTCAGAAAACACATATCACAGTACAGTGGTATTGCAACAATATAAGCCCACTATGTACACTACACTTTTGAACGCACTCTAACACAGTATAGGGCAACCTCAGTAATATCTCACACCATGGTCCACACTGCCCTGACCATATGCAGACACATGTTATGCCAGCTGCTTCCAAACAAAATGGATGGGGTTACAATACAATGTTGAGATGAAGGAACATGACTGTGATTTGAAGGCCTTGTGACTGGCAGGACCATAGCAGATGGGCCAGCAGTTGACCTCTGTGCAGGTTAGACCACAGACAGTGATTCTCAGTGGATAATGGTGGTTCTGTGGACAGGTAGCCTGCTTCTCCCAAGCTGCAATCTGCTGAGCACAGTCAGGGAATGTAAACTCCTGCTGGTAGTATGTATGAAACTGCTGCAGTACCACAGAGGTGAGGGTTCCCACCAACCATGACACAGCTAGCAGACTCTCATTTTGCCATAGTCTCACTGTGTTTACTATCTTGTCCTTCACCCATGACATGTAGCTGATGTGCCACACGATCTGTGGCACAGGCAAGTGCATGGACGTCAGAAAGATACTGTTGCTATGATCGTTCATTTGCCTGTAGCAAGAAATGCAGGTCCTCCAACACCTGGCTATGCACAACATCTCCTCACCTACATCTACCATAATGCCCTGCTCCTGGTTGTTGTGTGGAACTGACAGCAGCAGCAGTGCTCTCAGATGTGGTGTGCTGGTCAACATCGAATGTGGCAGCATCCTCTGAATGGCTATACAAGTGGGTCTCCACATCTGAGGCTACATCTACTGCAACATCACTGACAAACCATGGATGGACTCTCCAAACATCTCAAGGCCCTCTGTGCCAGGGGCCATACTACCATACTGAGACATATCTTGAACACCATCATGATCACTGGATGGGCTGCTGGATGATACAGATAGTTGATGTGCTGCAAGATACAAAGACACAGATCAGGACAATGTGCTTACATCACAAGATGGATATCATCAGAGTCATATGGCATATATATATCTCACTGCAATGTTACAAATAATAATGTCTTCAGTTGCTATCTACCATATGTATGTTTCAAGGAATCTACATAAAATAAATATATAATCTGTTTACATGGCCAACATACGTGACATATGTGGTGCATAAAAAAACACACCTTGCAAAAACTCATGGGAATATAGTGGTGTTAAATCGGGGTGAACTTCAACTAGTATAGGGAAAATAACAGTATCAGTGATCACATCGCTTACACCATTAACCAGGTGAACACAGTTAAAACATACAGAATGTGTGACATGCACATACCACTCATATGTGCACTTGAGGACAGTGATGCAGACTGGCCTATGGATGGTAAGGGCACAGTATTAATGGAGGTCAACTACAGGATTAACAACAAGGGCAGTTATGAAACATGCTTAATAGCATACTACTGACAGCCTGCTGCTGTGGAGAGGTTGTGGGTTGTACTGTGGATCCTGCAGTGGGAAAGTAAAGAAAAGGACAACACAGTGATGTATTTAGCAAAATAAGAATGCTGACAGGATTGTATATACAACACAGTAATATGGGATGCAAACACTCACATGCTGAATGTTGCAGATGTACATCAGATAGGTTTGCATTGACAAATATTGACAAAAATATCAGGTATTGCATGTGCTACACATGGTTGAAAGCTATGACAATTTTGCTGTAACATACCTAGTCTGTCTACACTCGAAAATGCATGGCTTGCCCCTCCACTGGATGTACCAGTAGTGTACAAGTGAAACAACAATATATCAGTAAACAACAGTGCCATGAAATGAAGCTAAGGCACTAACAAGGTAGTGTTCACAGTAACAGTATAGACACACTCACCTTTCAATCCCTTTAGCCCCAGAATAGATGTTTATGTGAATATTAATACAAGCAGCATTACAAATGTAGTTTGGACTGCTCTGTCTGTAATTCAGTTGTATCAATACATATAATTACACTTACATTCATTATCCTCACCCTGTGTGGATGTGTGTGCATGGCTCAACTCTGCAGCTATAAATCAAAAACAGAAATACATGAATATGCATACTACAGCAATATGCAGTGATTGTCTCAACACACAGGCATGTAATAGAAATAAAGACCTAAATATTCATCCTGGAACTCCAGCTTCAATGCCACCACCAGGGATGTGTCACTCCCCTTTTGCTGTATGCAGTGAGACCAGAAATACTGTGAAGTCATCGGGGGGGGGGTCACTGGAGGTTCACCACTGGTAGCACCCTTAACTCTCATAACATCTCACTCTGTTGGCTGCACAAAGGATCATGTCCAAGCAGTGTCATCTACAGGCTTCACAGGACTGGTTGTGGCCTCCAACTGCAATAATCATGTTGGCGAGGTCCGTCCAGATTTCATTTCTCCAAACAGTATCACCTGATTGGCTTAGGAGTCTCCTTTCATGTTGGAAGAGACCATCATTATTCTGGGGGAATGAAGCTGTCATGCTTATGACTGTAGGCTTTCTGAAAGACAGTGATACACGATAATATTCATGTTTGAGCCCATTTATGCATTTCATTCTATCAACAGCATATGTCGACATAAATAGTATGCATTCAGGTGCAATGAAAATGTCTGTATAACACTGTGGGTGTGATTAATACTAATGTGACATATTATAGGTAACAACAATGCCTTCATACATAACACTGGCAAAATCAACATAACTTGTAATATTGTTACAGTTTGTTAGTGGGACTAGAACCCCTCACAATATATATATATATATATATATATAAATATATATATATGGATATATCTACATAGATAGATATATATCTAAATTTATATATATAGATATATATCTATATATATATATATATATATATATATATATATATATATATACACACACACATATGATGGGTCTACTGTATATAATTGAAAACTCACTTTTTCGAAAATAAACAGCAGACCCACGGTTACGTGAAAGTGCACTTCCGCGAACAGCGGTTCAATGAACCGATAAAGAACAGAGAAACATTGTTTTTGCAGGGAGGGCAAGCCCCCCTGCACCCCGCATGTGGGGGTCTTTGCCCCCCACACCCCACCTACTTAAATATACCATCTCCAAGATCACACTACATTGAGGAAACGTAAATTCCCTTTCCACACTGTAGTGTGCTTCAGCACCTGTGTTCCTTAACGGTTCGTTGAACCGTACTTCGCGGAAGTGCACTTTTGCTTAAGTGCACTTTCCCGTAACCAAGTATCCACTGTTCGTTTTCGAACAAGTGGATTTTCGGTCTTTTACAGTAGACCCATATATATATATATATATATATATATATATATATATATATATATATATATATATTGCCTGGAGGTCCAAAGATGACAGCATCATGCCACATGAATCTGCTTGCATGTCACATTCAAATACTACAATGAATAACGACCTGAAGAATTTACATAATGCATGGGTAAACCTCAGAATCAAAAGCCAAGCCACAGGCAGTATGGATCCTTAGTATTTTGAACCAGTACAGATAATAGCTTTGTTAAGAATCATCATTGAAGACATGTCCATAATAGCAACAGTTCATGTCTGTAACACTTTTTTAGGAGACATGAATTAAGAAATATCAGTAATATCAACATTGCATACTAAATAAGAATAGTGTCAGAATCCATAGCTTTCCATAGTTACACAACAGAGTGCAAGGAATTACCATTTGTGGATGATCCGTAAATCAGCATTTATATACTTTTAACATTTGTAGTGGAAGTCTGTCCGTACAACTGCATGTAGAACTGAAATAAACTATTTAGAAGAACTACACCTGTATGCATAAAATTAAGACAACATCACTCCACTAACATTTTGAGTAAATATTAATTTAAACATGTACCTTTTGAAATGACTAACTTTAAGAGATGTACTAATTGGCAAAACAGAAATGCTACCAATTACCAATGTACCTCTCACTCTGAAGCAAAGAATCAGTGTACCTTGTGTCCACCCATCTTTAAGTACCTTTTGCGCCATACATAATTAATGAGATTAATTAAAATGTATTTTTTGAATCACATTTACACACAGGTGAATAATCTGTTTGAGAGGTTCATAGCTTAGCACTAGGCTAACTACTCTTGTGGACCATTTTAAGTCTTGTAAATTATCCCATGTGAGAATCAAGCACTACACTTTGTGTTTGTAAGGTAAACACCTTAACCATTATGCCAAACTCTTTCTACATGCGCCAAATGTAACCAGGTGCACCATGGAAATACCTAATAGGTATTGGTAAATGGTATCATGTGTGGCATGTGCGCATTATCTTCCAGTGATCTGATAACATATCAGTGTTGTTTTCAAATTTTGATTTTGATACATTTACTGATCAGACCATTGCAAACTGAGAAGTAATTCAGTGAGCATTTCTCTGTTTTTGTATTTTCAAGAACTCTTCAACTTGAGGACCATGATGGCTACTTCAAGGAGGCTGAGATGTGTCCATGCACCCAACTGGACCAATGAGAAGATAACCTAGCTGTTGACCGTGCACATCAGATTTGAGCACAGGATGAAAGCCAGACTGAGGAATTTCGCCATGATCAATGAGTGGAACCAGATCATGAGGGATCATCGATGGGAGTCGGAGATCTACATCATTGCAGCATAGATTCATCACTGCTATAATGACCTACATCTGAGGGATGTGGAGGAGCTTCTAAGGAGGGTCACTGAGGTGCAGAGCCAGCCTGTAGATCCCTACAGTAAGTATCAGTGTTCTACATATACCTAAGCATTGCTACAGATTTCACAGATATTTCTCTTTCGCATGTGTATCAGACAGATGTTTTTATAACAATGTAGTAGCTGCTGTGAAAATTACCTCAGGGGGATAATTAAGTGGCCTTGCTAAATGCTTCCTCTCTTAACTATAGGTTCAATTCCCATGTTGTTAATTTATTTAGTAACATCCATAATATCCATAAGTATGTCCTTTGTAGATGTCCTTATGTTTTGCAATATCTAATTACATAATTTCACATAGCCAATGTCCTCATGCATCGCAGATGCCTATAACACCTAGGCTGCAGCTGATTGTGCAAGTCATAATTTTCTGTTATCGTCCCACAGTATCACCTATTGTACCATTATACGTTGGAATAAAAACACGTATATAACTTCATTACATCATACTTCATAAAAAATTGCAGACTTATTTATTTTATTTACAAAGTAATACCTGTCTGACTACTTACACATATGTTTTTGGCTACGTGTTGATAGCTGTTATTTCTTTACAATAAAAGGTACAAAAATTGTTTCCATTTTCTGAATTCATCTATTTTCTGCAGGAGTTCTAATAAACATCTGCAGTATCCATTTTCTAAAATGAAACCCTTGCTGAATGTTAGCTCAGTCTGTAATGCAACGAGCCAACATGTCTAACTTTTGGTGTGCTATAGTTTCCAATCCACACAGGAAAAACATATATATGTACCTGTTACCTTGGTTAACTTCATGCATAGCATTTTTTGGAAGAAGCTTATTGCAATACTTTATATTAATGTTTATTTGTGCATGGTAAATACTCACTGAGATAGTCTTTGCATTTCAATGAATATGGTCGTAATCTGTAATGCTCTGATAAAATCAATTTTTTAATAGCAGGGTTTCTAGAGCAGTATATGTTTTTTTAAAAATAGCATGTGCTGGCTGGAAGCTCCAATTTCAAGGAAACAGGCCAGCATGCCTACATCTAGGCATGCTGTGTGATGAAACCCAGAGAGAAAACACATATATCCCAATCTGTTATCCATAACATTTATTTATAAAGCATATTACACTTATTGATATTAACATATAATTTTAATGCAGTTCCAAATAACTCAGTTATTCGTTAAATTCCTACTTAAATATACATAATCCATAACATTCCATTAACATCAGGTATTTAACTGTGGGGTCAGTACATCTTGGTAAATCCTGTTATATGTCTGAGCAATTATTTGGTTAATATCATATACGTTGTAAAAATGCTAAGAAGGTCTGTTCATACTTTGCAATCCTAAGTCAATATCATTATTAGTAGGCCAGCCCCTAGCCAGATGACATGCTTTCAATTAAAATTTGTTAGGAAGGAAGGCACCTCTTAAGGTGAAAATTTAGATATAGATTGTGGTTGCAGGTTTGAATCTTACATCCTCCAGTCTGTGTTCAATGATATTAAAACCTGAATGTAAAAATGTCAACTGTGTATTGTGATTATCTAATGTTCTTCATAATGAAATTACTACAAATGGTGGTGAGAAATGTATAACACTTATATTTGAGGAATACATTATTCATACATTCTATTCTTAGATTTTAGGTGAGGAGGATTGCAGTCTGTACAGAGCCATGTGCATTGAACGGATGCACAGGCTTGATGATCAGAGGATGGAGAGAGGTATGTTGATTATTTTACATATTTAATGAACTGAAATGCATCTTCTCCTGTTTACAGGCTGGTATTTTTCACAAAAACATGTATATTTATAAGAATGCAGGAATACCCATCATGCATCAGTAAGCTAAGTAAAATCATCAGAATGCAGAACATTGAACACCTGGAACATCAAATCTTTCCATGAGAAAAGAACCACATAGCCACCATGGTGCACGTTGCCCTTTCTCCACTGTAGTACAATCTCAGAGTTGGTATATTTGGTTAGGCTGGTGGGTTTGATTTGATTCATTTTGTTGTTGTTGCGTTGGGTTAGTGGTTGTTAATCCCAGGGTTAATTTTCAATGTTCCAGGTGTTCGATGTTTTGCAGTTTTGGCAATCTCGTCTCGTTGATGTGGGATTCAATGAAGTAGTGATTCGATACATTGAAATAGACACATGTATTTATCCGATGTGTGCTGTGATCCTCCTTTATTACCCTGAAACACAAATCTTCCACTGGTCAAACACTTTCAGGTATGACTGTCACACAGTTTGCGACATATCGTAACTTGATAGTGCATAGGAAGATATGTTTTTCGGCATTTCACCGTAGCTGGTATGCATCCTCACCATGTTTTCAGGTTTCCACTGCTGGTGTTGTGCAGTGTGCTGTCTGTGTAACTTACCAGTCCTTATTGCTTTTCCAGCCTTTGTCTGTCTTCTGTTGTGCTATTTGTTTGATGAGTATACTTGCTGTGATGACCTTCAACTCCTCATTCCCTATGCTTACCTTTCCTTCTGTTCTTAAAAAAAAATGGGGCCTATTCCCACCAAAGAAAACTAAGAATGCTCTTCTGACTTTCCCCTCAAAAGTTACCAATTATAACATCCCTCTTGTGTGTCCCATTTCTTCAGCCACACCCGACATCTTCTTTTCTATCTCCCATCCCATTTTCCATGGGTGTGTGCCTTACGTGTGTTCGCTACACATGTCTTGAAACCCAGTGTTAGCAAATATTAGCTATGGTGATGTGTCTGTGCTTGCCCTCATGTAAGTGCCCTCAATAAAGACATTTAAAGCTATGGTGTTTTGTAACACATTTTCTGATTTGATTTTCTGTGTGCAGTTTGCTTTTTTAATTTGTTTTAGCAAATAGTATAAATATGAGTATAGTGTACATAAATTGCTGATTACATGCAGAATGTTAATAAACAAAACATATATGTTCCAGGTCTGAATAAACGTTTTAATTACACCTTTTTATCTAAGTCCATTGTAATGATTATATGTGTGCACGCACACACACACACACACACACACACACACACACACACACACACACGCACACACGCACGCATGCACACACACACACACACACACACACACACATATGAACACAAAAAGGTAAATGAGATGCATGACAAACTGGTTTGTCTGGTACATTTAACGTGAACTGTAAGATTAGAGAATGTGGTTAGTGACTTGTGGCCTTGCCATCCTTTGTGAAACTCATCCCCCAAGGTACTTTACCCAGACAGAACAGCCTCAGAATTACATGAATTGAACTGCTGAAATACATAACAGGAGTCACGGTCAGATGTAGCCAGAAAGACAACACTGTTTAAAAGCATTATTTTTTACTGTAGTTCATTTAATGCTGTGCCTCTGTCTTTATTGTTTAATGTACGATGGTTTTAGTGCACATTTTGTCAGCAATTTGAGGTATTATTTGGATCATTTATGGATTTATCATTTAACTATATTTTGTTGACTGGATTGTGTTCCAAAGTAGGGCTTACATTCAAAGGAGACATATGGAACAAAGCTCCATGTTACAAATAGTAGATGTTACAAACAGTACAAAGATATGAGAAATTCTATTTCTTCACATCTAGAAAAACATATGGACATTTGAGTAAAAACAAAAAGTTAATATAATATTACTGAAATTCTAAATATATCAAAAATCATGCATTCAGCTTGGTCTCCTGACACAGAGGGATGGAGTCCATACTGAGACTCAGGTGACGGGGGTGGGTTCAGTTACATGCCCTGGCACTGAAGAAACTGGGCAGGGAAGGAGAGGAATGAAGGGGTGTGGGTGCTTGTCTCCCAGGTGGATGGGGGTAATGCATTTAGCAAATTACTCAAATGCAGCACAAATGAAAAAACAGCACAGCTTGGAAAACATATATTTATAAGTAGTATAAAATAACATCTTTCCATCAGAACAGAAAGAATGAGTATGCTTTTCTAAAGATAAGCCATTAACCTATAATGTCATGTTGTACCACACTGATTTATTGATGTGCTGAAATCATTTTGTATTGTGCAGCGATGTAATGTAAGCAACAATGAAAGTGTGACTGAGTAATAATAGCAAAACTATGCAGTTGACTAGATGTGCTAGTAGTTTGTTATTTATAGTTTGTAGAAGTAGATTTGATTTAGGAAAAAGAGATATCCAAAGGTGTAGATTTATATTCACATAAGTAGAAAAAGGCTGAGACAGAGGTGATGTGTTAATTCAAAGAAGCAATGAAAAACATATTTAAAAAAAGTGAAACATCTATTCAGATCACATTACGAAAGCAAATAAATTTGTGAGAATTTTTAAGGGGGAGGTTATTGTCTAATTTAAATGGAAATTTTCTTCCAGATTTCCACAATTTCTGGAGGTAATAAATTAATATACCTTTCTCAAATGTACCACTGGACTTCTTTGTTGTTAGAAGGTTACTCTCATTTTATCATAGGTCTAGTGTTAGAAAATACTATTTGGTTTTAACTAATGGATTATATATTGCTTTATGTGTAAATATGTGGGGACCACAGCAGAACATATTACTGTATTCAGACCATCTGAGATTCTGAAGGGAAACAGAATGATGGCCTTCCTATCACTTGTGTAAAATAATTTTCCCCATTTGAAGGCCAATTGTAGTTTACTCCTTAGTCTGGTACAGAGCCTGGCATGTAGAATAGAACTAGTAAAGTTTTTTGGCATGTGTACTGAATTTTTGGGGTCTGATGAGTTTGGTCATTAACAGAGAAATTTAGGTGACAGTTTGCTTAGTTCATTGGTCAACTCCCTAATGCTCTGTTCTCAGTGGTTTTCAACACTGTTATTCATTTGATGACATTTTTAGTTGGAACTTTATCAACTCCCTAATGCTCTGTTCTCAGTGGTTTTCAACACTGTTATTCATTTGATGACATTTTTAGTTGGAACTTTAATAAGTAAGTTATCTAGGACTGTTAAGTATGTTAACAGGTGGCTTAGTTTATATATATGTATGTATATATATATATATATATATATATATATATATATATATATATATATATATATATATATATATATATTTTTTTTTTTTTTATTTAACATTTGCTTACTGGGAAAGAGCTCATTTTCAACAGAGGCCCAGGGACAAATGCTCCAGTTGCATGTCTTTGGAATGTGGGAAGAAACTGGAGCACCCGGTGGAAACCCACACAAATGCAGGGGAGGACATGCAGACTCTGTACATAAGGCAACACAGCTGAGAACTGAACCAGAGAACCTATTGCTGTGAAGTGTCAACACTATCCGCTGCACCACTGCACCACCCAGTTGTTAATATTTTACAGTGAAAACAATGCTGACTTGCTCCTTCGATATTTAGAAATCGACTGGAAATGTGAGACCATAGCTGGCATACTGCAAAGCTGTTTTGGGAACTGTCTTCAATGATACTGAGTGGTCAGAAACCATGAGTGTTGAGTTGTCCACATAATGTACTGCTCTTACATTGCTGCAGTTTAGCTCTGTAATGTTAACTAAGATAGTGAAACCTAAAAAAATTAGAATGGGCTTTTGACGTGTAACAGACGCCTTTACCTGAAGAGTTTTGCTCATTAAAGTGCATTATGTGATACCTGTTTAATAGATGGTCTTGTACCTAGGGTGTAGTATATACCTAATGCTGAATAGCAACAGATGGCAAATGGCATTCAAACCATTGACAAGGTCATGGAACATCACATCCAAATGCAATTAATTGTTAAACTCTGCCCTGACCTACTTTACACAAACACTTATAGTTGCTTCAGCCCCCTGACCTACTCTGTAACCATGTTGCATGCTCATAGGTTCATAGGAGGTTACTAGATTAATGTCCCTAGGGCCTTTACAAGCCTGGCCATGTTATACCCATGTTCCCTAATAGACCTTGGTTACATGGTCATTATTCACACAGTGAGTCTATGATCAGCACAGAGTGCCCCTATCCATGAGGGACATAGGTGCCACCCCTGGGGTGAATTTATGTCTCTTGTCCAATTGTCTAGGCTGCTCTGAATGTTGATTAGATGATTGTTATTGAATAGGCAGAAACAAGTAATCTCCCTGATATCCCTTAAGTTTCAAACAACCCATAATACAGGTATAGTGGGTTAAAAAGAAAACACTGTAAGAAACATCTCTGTGTCGAAGATTTTAATGCCTGTATATCTAGTTAATCACTATATATTAAAAAGAAAAAATAAAATGCCAGATGGGAAGGTGGCCTAATGGTTAAGGTGTTTGCCTTACAAACACAACGCACAGAGTTTGAGCCTCACAATGGGTAGTTGGCTAGGCTTACAATGGCTTGCAAGGGCAGTTAGCTTAGTACTAACCTAAATCAAAAAAGAAAAGCTTATTTTGAAATATTATTAATATGATACAGAATTATTAACTCTGTTAGGTATTCAGAAGTAATCCAAACAGGGTAGACAGTCTGTTTCCAGTGGAAAATCCTTTATTAAGCACACAGACAAGTGATCCAAACAAAACAAAGAATAAACAGAATGATAGTTTCATCCCAAACTTTCTGACTAATATACATGTTATCAGGTATGGGAGTGTTTTTTTAGTTGTAAAACAAAGTGTAATGGTATACATGTTAACAAATTCAAATCCTTTCCCCCAGCCTTAGTGTGATATTTGAGCTTGTATTGCCCTACTTATTAAATGTCCTAATAATTTAAATGTTATGCAATTTAAATAAAACAAATCCAATTTATAATTATGTGGTACTTCTTATCAAACAGATTATTATTAAATAAAGTCTGTGAATTTATCAAAGACATTATAACCCATGGTTGGAAATATTTAAATATTAGACCATTTGGCAATCAAAAAAAAGTTTTGGCATCCAGAAAAAAATACATTGTCCAAAATATAATCCATTTCCATAAATTAGTGTTACCAAAGATCACGTTCATCCCTCCAGACTTCTTCAGGTCTGTGTACAAAAACCCTTAAAATGTATAGCTACAAAAAAGCCTTACTAAAACTAATCAATATGCATATTAAAAACAGTAAAATAAAATTAAAACAAGAAAACAACATTATATGTACATTTAATGAGTATATCAACTTAGTGCTGGCCAATGTGGGACAGTAAAAAATAATGTCTTTATAAAGTTAATGAACACTCCATAGAAAATAACACTGAAATCAATACTTAAATAAGTCTAAAAAAACCAATAGGACTCGGAAACGGCAAGGCAATCCAGTATGTAGAGTAAAAGTTATTTTATTCCTTAGACAAACATAAGCATTTTCACAGTAACAGAGCATCTTCTGCGTGGAGACTGCATGAATGGGCATACCTTCGTTGAAGATTGTGCATCATGGCTGGTAACCCGGCACGTAAAAATCAACTACCAATCATTAGCGGACCGGAGTTCCGCTGTGGTGACCCCTAACCGAGAAAAGCTGAAAGACACAACAACAACAACAACTGTATACATATGGGAATTACTAGAAAAATAAAAAGGTACTCTTTGTTTTCCTTTTTCTACCTGGGCATGGACTTAATGACAAAGCCCCCCTTAAGCCTATGTTAAAAGCCAGACCATGGTTTACGTAGAATATTTTGCAGCTATTAGACAGAAAGTTTTTAATTAGTTTTTTATATGTGTATTTATTAGTCTAATAGTATACTAATATATTGTATGCGTTTATAAATACATTTTTATTACACACACACACACATATATATATATATATATATATATATATATATATATATATATATATATACACACCTTTTATTGAATGGATAATAATGTCTGTTCATTTATATGTTTTTGTGCATTGTTTGCACAGTGATTGGTTAATTGGCAACAGTTTTTCATATTTAAATGAATTTTATGAACTAGAATGATGCATCTGAAGAAGCAGTGTTACTGCGAAAGCACTTATGTTTGTCTAAGGAATAAAATAACTTTTATTCTACATACTGGATTGACTTGTCATTTCTCCTATTGGTTTTTTGGATTTATTTGTGTATGCTTTCTTGGACTTAGAATCTGATTACTGTTGGTGGCTTTAATACTTAAATAAGGATAGTTGAAAAATAAAATAAAATTAGTCCTGTAAACAATGTGGTGATTTTTTTAAGTTCCAGTACACTTTTAAGTGAACAGAAGTAACTTAGTCTAGACTTTCTGAGAGTACAGCTTTAACTGCCATTAGTTCATGCCATGAGTTCACCTTTTTCTAGTGCAGGGGTCTGCAACCTTCATTATCAAAAGAGCAATTTTGGCCCCTCTCCCACCAAATAAAATTCATCGTGAGCCACAAAACCTATCTGACCCCTAAAATGAAGATAACCCAGCATATAACGTTTTATATATATATAGTTATTATACTAAATATAAAAGAACTAAGTTTATAAGAGCAATATTCAAATGCCATCCCTATTTTTGTTCCTTTATTGGGATTGCTTGATTGCTCTCAGTGTGTGTGTGTGTGTGTGTGTGTGTGTGTGTGTGTGTGTGTGTGTGTGTGTGTGTGTCATATCTGTCGACCTCTTAGAACAAGAAATCTGGACAAAGCCATAAATAGTGGTGCACAAAGGCCCAGAAATAGAGACACTTTTTAAATATTGCTCTTACAAACTTAGAAAGTTGATAGAATAACAGATTTTACATTAGCATGAATTTTCTGAATGGTATGAAGTCTGAAACTCAAATGTCTATTTTTTCTGACTTCAGCCCTCAATGATTTGCCAGTAAACCACAATTTTATGAGAAACAGACCAAAAACATGAGGCAAAAGTCAGGACATTCTGCAAAAATCTGCACAACTGAGAGGCAACTGTGTGTCTGTGTGTGTATATATATATATATATGTGTGTGTGTGTGTGTGTGTGTGTTGAGCGGTAGAGTGGCCATTATTTTTCAAAGCTACAGGTAACCACTGCAGAGGGGTGGAAGAGCCTCATGCGGCTCCAGAGTCACAGGTTGCAGACCCCTGTTCTAGTGCTTTCAGGACAGCATCTTCAAGATCACCCATGTCTATTTGATCCAGTATCCGGAACATAAAACATGTGTGTCTTCTATACAGAGAAAGGTGTTTGGCTAAGGTATTGTTTTTGCAACCAGAGCTGATTTCTGCCAGATGACGTGAAATCCTATGCTTAAATTTATTTCTAATCTTGCCCACATAAAATGCATCACATCCATTGCACAATGCCCTGTAAATTACTTTTGTAGTGTTATAGTCACCCTCCCCCTGCACTGGTCTTAATGATTTCACAGACAGATAAATTCACAGACTTTGTTTAATAATAATCTCTTTAATAAAAATTACCACATCATTATTCATCATCATCATCATCATTCTCTTTTGGCTTTTCCCGTTAGGGGTCGCCACAGCGGATCATCTCTTTCCATTTCTTCCTATCCTCTGCATCTTGCTCTGTCACACCAACCGCCTGCATGTCCTCTCTCACCACGTCCATAAACCTTATCTTAGGCCTTCCTCTATTCCTCTTACCTGGCAGCTCCATCCTTAGCATCTTTTTCCCAATATACCCATCATCCCTCCTCAGCACATGTCCAAACCAACGTAATCTCATCTCTCTTGCTTTGTCTCCAAACTGTCCAACATGAGCTGACCCTCTAATATACCGATTCCTAATCCTATCCATCCTAGTCACACCGATTGCAAATCTTAACATCTTTAACTCTGCCACATCCAGCTCTGACTCCTGCCTTTTTGTCAATGCCACTGTCTCCAACCCATATAACATAGCTGGTCTCACTACACTCTTGTAGACCTTCCCTTTCATTCTTATGGATACCCGTCTGTCACAAATCACTCCTGACACTCTTCTCCACCCATTCCACCCTGCCTGTACTCTCTTCTTCACCTCTCTTCCACATTCACCATTACTCTGAACTGTTGATCCCAAGTACTTAAACTCGTCCACCTTTACCAACTCTACTCCCTGCATCCTCACCATTCCTCTACCCTCCCTCTCATTTACACACATATATTCTGTCTTAGCCCTGCTGACCCTCATTCCTCTGCTCTCTAGAGCATATCTCCACCTCTCCAGAGTCTCCTCAACCTGATTCCTACTCTCACTACAGATCACAATGTCATCTGCAAACATCATAGTCCACAGGGCTTCCTGTCTGATCTCATCTGTCAACCTGTCCATCACCACTGCAAATAAGAAAGGACTCAGAGCTGATCCTTGATGTAATCCCACCTCCACCTTAAATGGATCTGTCACTCCCACTGCAGTCCTCACCACTGTCACACTACCCTCGTACATATCCTGTACCACTCTTACGTACTTCTCTGCCACTCCCGACTTCCTCATACAATACCACAACTCTTCTCTAGGCACCCTGTCATATGCTTTCTCCAAGTCTACAAAGACACAATGCAACTCCTTCTGACCTTCTCTGTATTTCTCCATCAACACTCTCAGAGCAAACATTGCATCTGTAGTGCTCTTTCCTGGCATGAAACCATACTGCTGATCACTAATCATCACCTCCCTTCTTAACCTTGCTTCCACTACTCTTTCCCATAACTTCAAGCTGTGACTAATCAGTTTTATCCCTCTGTAGTTACTGCAGCTCTGCACATCACCCTTATTCTTAAAGATAGGTACCAAAACACTTTTTCTCCACTCCTCAGGCATCCTCTGACTTTCCAAAATTTCATTAAACAATCTAGTTAGAAATTCCACTGCCATTTCTCCTAAGCACCTCCATGCTTCCATTGGTATGTCATCTGGGCCAACAGCCTTTCCATTCTTCATCCTCTTCATAGCTGCCCTTACTTCCTCCTTGCTAATCTGTTTCACTTCCTGATTCACTATCCCCACATCATCCAACCTTCTCTCTCTCTCATTCTCTTCATTCATCAGCCTCTCAAAATACTCTTTCCATCTACTCAACACACTCTCCTCTTTTGTGAGTACCTTTCCCTCACTATCCTTTATCACCCTTACATGCTGCACATCTTTCCCAGCTCTGTCCCTCTGTCTAGCTAATTGGTACAGGTCCTTTTCTCCCTCTTTAGTGTCCAATCTCTCGTACAACTCTCCATATGCCCTATCCTTAGCTTTCGCCACCTCTCTCTTTGTCATGCGCCTCATCTCCTTATACTCATGTCTACTTTCTTCATCTCTTTGACAATCCCACTTCTTCTTCGCCAGCCTCTTTCTCTGTATACTCTCCTGTACTTCCTCATTCCACCACCAGGTCTCCTTGTCCTCCTTCCTCTATCCAGATGTCACACCAAGCACCTTTCTAGCAGTCACCCTTACTAGTTCTGCTGTAGTTACCCAGCTATTCGGTAACTCTCCACTGCCTCCCAGTGCCTGTCTTAACTCTTCCCTAAACTCCACTTCACAATCACCCTTTTTTAACTTCCACCATTTAATCCTTGGCACAGCTTTCACATTCCTCCTCCTCTTCTTGATCACCAACGTCATTCTACATACCACCAATCTATGCTGCTTAACTACACTTTCCCCTGCCACCACTTTACAGTCTCCAATCTCCTTAAGACTGGCCCTCCTACATAGTATATAATCAACTTGTGAGCATCTTCCTCCACTCTTGTACGTCACCCTATGCTCCACCCTCTTCTTAAAATACGTATTCACCACAGCCATGTCCATCCTTTTCGCAAAATCCACAATCATCTGACCTTCTGCATTCCTCTCCTTAACACCATACCTACCCATCACTTCCTCATCCCCTCTGTTCACTTCACCAACATGCCCATTAAAGTCCGCTCCAATCACTAGTCTCTCACCCTTGGGTACACTCACCACAACTTCATCCAACTCACTCCAAAATTTCTCTTTCTCTTCCATCGCACACCCAACTTGAGGAGCATATGCACTAACAACATTCATCATTACACCATCAATTTCGAGCTTCATAAACATCACTCGGTCAGACACTCTCTTCACATCTAAAACACTCTTGGCATATTGTTCCTTTAGTATAACCCCTACCCCATTTCTCCTGCCATCCACACCATGATAAAACAATTTGAACCCGTTTCCTAAACACCTGGCCTTACTTCCCTTCCATCTGGTCTCTTGCACACACAATATATCAACCTTCCTTCTCTCCATCATATCAGCTAGCTCTCTTCCTATACCAGTCATACTGCCAACATTCAAAGTTCCTACCCTCACTGCTACACTTCTAACCTTCCTCCTATCTTTATTTAAAGTATATAAGGTTTCAATTATTAGGACATTTAGTATGTAGGGCAGTACCAGCTCAAATATCACACTGATAAGGATGGGGTAAAGGATTTGAATTTTTTAACCTGTATACCATTACACTTTGTTTTCCAACAAAATAAACCACTCACATGCCTGCCAGCCCAGCTATCTGGAATTTTGTAAATAATTCTATGTCATCTGTGAATATTGATATGATTTTTATAGAACTGCACTATGTCATTTGTGAATATTGATATGATTTATACAGAACTGTATGTTATGTACTGAGCTTCAATAATGTAAGCACAGCATACCTTGCTGGAACATAGAAGATTAACTTACAAAATTTCAAGAAAATAAGTCGAAATTAAGTGCTTTACAGTTTTGCTATAAAAGTCAGTTTCAATTCCGAAGCCGACACAATGTCTAAAGCTAGTAGTTTTTCTATTGTCTTGAAAGAAAAGTAATTACTAGGCTTAAAATGTAAAGTAAACACTACACAGCAAAAAGACCAATGCTCCAACCACAGGCAAAACCATCCAAGTGGAGTAAAAACAGCTTTAGTCTTCTTCCACAATAATCAGATAAAACATGGTTAGCGCTTTCATGGTTGTATCACACCACTTCATCAGACCATTAAAAATGTTACTATGGTACTCAAATAAACATATATAACAATTATCATCAATTAACCAATTAAGAGTAAAAATTATTAAATTTAAAAGCTCATATAATTTGTACAATGCCTATACATTATAGGTTTCCTTCTCTAAATTCATCTATTATACATTAACTTAAGTATCATAATGAAAACTTAAAATAAAGTAAATGCATAATAAAGAACATATATACAAACATCTCATCATACAAATATACAATATAACTAAATGTGTTCACTTTAATAATTCATTTAAAAAGAGGCCTATTCTTCAAAATGGGCTTCATAGGTATCCTTTCATTTAGACCTCTACCTCTATCAGCCCTCAACCTAATTAACCATCTAGTTTCAGAGGTCTCTGTATTATTTCTCAAGTCACCACCCCTTTCATTTGGTGAGACCTGTTCCATTACTTGAAACTTGAAAGAATGTAGCTGTCCATTCTGGAGTACATGCTTAGCTAAAGCATTAATGGGTGTACCTTTTCTGATGTGCAATAAGTGCTCACGAATACGGAATCTTAATTCCCTATTAATCTTTCCCACATAAAATGAAATGCATGTAAAGTGTTTTATTGCTCTATGACTTCCTAGCAGCTAGACACTTCTGAGCAAACATCTGAGAGATATGTATTTCTCACACAGAGATGTTAAAATTCTATTAGTTTCTGGTTTTGCCTGGGAACTGAAGTCAGGTGAGAAAAAGTGATGTCTTCCAGGCTAACCCAGCAGTAAAATGTGTGACATTCATTTAAGAATTCTCTGAGAGAGAGAGAGAGAGAGAGAGAGAGAGAGAGACACTATGCATTTTTTATTTTGTCTTTGACCTGGAAACATCCACTCATCATCATCTGCACTTACCTTGCTAATAGTAAGTAAGCAGAGTACAATAATTTCTTTTAGATATAAAAAGGAATACAGTGAGTTCAAAATGGCAGCTGTTCTGTGAGCACTGCTATCACCTAGGTCTCGATATACCCTGGATTAAAACAAACCCAGAAGGCAACGCAGAATTAATAATATAGAAATAACTGTAGATATTTACTGCTAATATCATCCAGCAAACAAAAGAGGAAGAAAAAGTGACAGATTCAGCTCAGAAACAGCAGGATTAACTAAGATTTCTGAATAACAGCTTAAGCAATGTGCTACTAAGGCCCTGCATCTGACTGCAAGATTGGTAAAACACTATACAGCAAGATGTCAAAAGAGGAAAATAATATGGAAACAAGAACAACTAAGACCAAATTCTCAGTACTAGCCTCACCTGAGAAAGACACAATTTGTAAAAGACAAAAGACAACTAAACAAACTGACAACTCTAAAAATACAAATAAATCCAAAACAGACCAGCCAGCTAATCTGAAAGACATAAAATATGCCTTATTACCTATCCAGCAAGCATTAAAGGACTTATCATTACACTTTCAAACCTTTGGTGACTCATTCAGCCAAATAATATCCAGAATGGAAAAATCTGAGTCCAAAATAATAGAAAATGAAATAAAAATAGACTCTATTTCTCAAAAAAACTGATGCCCATGACAAAGAAATACAAAACTTACAAGCAAAATTAACAGAACTAGAAGCAAGATCTCGAAGGAACAATATCATCATCAGGGGAATACCTGAAACTGTACTTTATAACAATCTAATACCAACAATCAAGCAAATAATAAATTTCCTCCTAGAGGAATCTGAAGAAATGCAGCAAATAACAATAGAGAGAGCCCACAGAGCCCTGAGGGAAATGCAAACATCACTGAAACCAAGACCTATATTAAAATATTAAACTGCCAAGATGTAATTAAAATCATACTGGCAGCAAAGAAAAAAGGCACACTCACCTGGAATAATAATAAAATCTCCTTTGCTCAAGACCTCCCAATACAAATAAGACAAGCAAGACAACTACTATCTCCATACTGCAGGTTCCTAATAGAAAAAAAAATCAAATTCCAGATGAAATATCCAAATCAGTTAATCTTTTACATCAAAGAGGTTAAATACATGGTTGCTAACCCCAAAGAGGCAAAAGAGACATTCCTGGCTATTTTCAAGCAAATTCCACCTTCAGAAGTGAAACAAATCCACAAAAAAAAGATAAAGGTCCCTTGGATGAAAAAACAACCCCATTCATGAGCACTCTAGCTGGGATCCAACTCTGAAATCTTCCCCTTGCTGTCTAGGCCCTTGGGTCATTGATGTGAGCCATGAGGAACACAGGAAAGGGAAGTACGGCCTGGGTGGGAACCAAAAATGAACTGCTGTTTCCGATGCACAAATATAGGGAGGAAGTTCCCATCTCGGATATTGGCTTGCAAATTCAGTCCCCCTAGGCTTTTGATGGCTTTATTAAGAGCAGTCAGACAAAATGGATTTCAGCAAGCTCCAAAGGATTTTACTGCCTGAAAAATGAAAATTGATCTGCACCAGCTAAAAGAAGAAAGCTGCACCATAGATGTCAACCAACCTGCAAGCAAAACCTTGAAGAAATAAGGTACTGTTGAACTGAACCATTCACTAAAACAGTACACCCAGCACTGTGTAGGTGAATGAAACTCCAGCCTTAAATAATAGGCAAGAAATAAACTGTCAGAATTATGCTAGCTCATAGATTAATATTGGGGGAAAAAAGGGAAACAATTGTTAAATGTTTTATGTAAATACTAGAAATGTGTTAAAAGATCCTGGAGAGAAGTAATCCCAGGAAATTAGTAAAATAACCTAACAATCCTGGGATAATGTAACTATAGCCTTAATATGTTAACTATAGCAGAAGGACTGTTTAGCTAAGCTGTTTTTCTTTTTTCTTTTCTTTCTTTTTTTGTCTCTCTATACTTCCTACTTCTGTTAAATAGGTGCCAAGTATATATTTTATAACCCACACAGATTGATGTGGAAAAACATCACTATCGGTACCAAAGAAGGCCGAAACCTGAATAAGTAAAGGGGAGGAAAAAGAAGTCAAATGAGAGAAAAATGTAAAAATGACAAGATTGATTGTTTAACAATATTACTATGGTACACATATTGCTATAATTTACTGAGGAATGTATATTAATATGCTGTTTTAAAAATACTATTAGAAAGAATTAGTCACAAGACAAAAACAATACATGCTGTACCTTAAATGCAATACCATCACTGTATAAATAATATGTTGGAAGACGCTAGGGATATTAAGTAGCAGTGTTTGTTAAGGGAACTAGTTTGTTCAGCTTTGTCCACATTGTTTATAGTAACACAGGGGGGATACTATGGAGTAAATCTATATCTAAAAAGAAAACACATTCCAAGATTAGACGTAAAGGTAAACCATATAATGAACCTTCATCCTCCCCCCCTGATTATTCCTGGTCCAGGGATATAGTGGTTAGGCACAGTGTAGGGACGGGGATAAATAGATGCTTTCCTAAACCATCACACAGTAACACATACAAAACTAACAAAACAAAACTAATATGTATGGCATATCTATGGAATACACCTAATAAATAAACGTGGGAAATAGAATCATGGAATGTTAAAGGGCTCCAAAACAAGAAGAAAAGAAAACTATTCTTACACCTTACATTAAAAACCACAGCCAACCTCATACTAATACAAGAAACGCACTTGACTGCAGATCAATGGGCAGAAATTAGCAGAAAGAAATGGATAAGTCAAATCATAGCTTCAGAGGGCAAACAGTTCTGGGGCTGCCATAATAATTAAAAACCAATTTAAGGAAAAAATACTTAAAACCAAAGCTGACAAGGAGGGAAGATGGTGCTATGTAACATTTAATAGTCCTACAATACCAAAACCTATAATGGTACTTAATGTTTACGCACCCTGTAATAACCAACAACACTTTTTTATGTCATTATACCCAACCTTAAACCAATTTAAAGATCACTACCTAGTGATTGGAGGTGACTGGAATACATATCAAAACACAGAAAAGGATAAATCTAATCTGACCAAATCACATAATAAACAAGCCACATTAGCCCTTAATGAACTCAAACAAGATTTCAAACTATATGACCCTTTTAAACATGGGAACAGTGCAGATAAAACAGGGAAATTCACATTCTATTCTCAATGCCACAAAATGTGGTCAAGGATAGACTTCTTCTTAATCTCTGACATATTCATTAACATGGACCCAACAATAACTATACATGCCAGGTTCTTTTCAGATCACTCCAAAATCACACTGAACATTAACTGGGACAAAAAGATATATTTAGAGAATAGGGGGTCATAATTGGTCATTAAACCCGAATTTACTTTCCAAACTGGATGTAATAAAAGAAACAGAAGCAATACTAAAAATAGCTCTTACAAATATCACTAACTCCCAAGTACCAACTGACATAGAATGGGCTGCAACCAAAGCACAAATCAGAGGATTGTTTATCAAAAAAGCAGCATACTATAAAAAAATACAACTGAAAGAGGAGCATATACTGAAAGGGAAAATAGAGCATCTTGAAAAAGAACTAATAAATAACCCTAAGAACCAAACAGAAGCAGAACTTTTAAAACTGCAAAGGGATCTATATATGTTAGAAACCAGGAACCTATCTTTCTATGAAGCCAGAATGTTAGCCACTTACGCAGAAGAAGCTCAAATATCATCTAGAGCTCTGGCCAGAATTATCTGCCATCACAAAAATGCCTCCAATATATCAGAAATAAACTACAGAGACAAAAACTCACAAAAAATGAAGACATTATTAAAACATTTGAACAAATATACTCTCAAATATATGGAGCACAAATACTACAAACCTCAAAGGAAGATAGAACTCTTTTTCTTCAAAAACTGAAATTCCCTAAACTCAATTTAGACCAACAAAAAAAATAACTGAGCCGATATCCATCAGTGAAATTATTACAACAATCAAACACTTAAAAGTGCATAAGGCTCCGGGTCCGGATGGACTCACATCAGAATTTTACAAAGCATTTTCCCCCTTGATAGCCAAACTACTATACTATACACTGAATTACATAATAAACTATAAAATAAATGATATCCACTTTAATGCCTCTAAAACTATATTTATATTAAAAGAACACACAGACCCCAAAAACCCCAACAGCTACAGACCCATCTCCCTCTTAAATATAGATACTAAAATATTTACCTCTATACTTGCAAACAGAATGAAAAATCTGATAGGAAAAATCCTCTCCCCAGAACAATCCAGTTTTACACCACATAGACAGACTAGTGACAATACATTAAATAGAAGTTATGTTCTTACCATAACGTTCCATGTTAGTTGTCTTCTTCTCGCCTTCTTCTTGCTGGATGGATGGGTTCGGAGCCGACCTCGGCTCCGACTCGGCCACTCTAAAAGCTCGAGAGTTGGTTCCACCGGCTCGAGGCTCCCCTTATATCCCACAATGCTAGGCGTGAGTTACCTCAGATCTCATTTGTAAGCTAGGCCCAGCCTATAATAGTAGTAGAATAACTAGTAACAAAGTCCACCTCTATAAACAAGGGAGAAGAGAAGGGTGACCTACATCCTGATCCAGGAAATATGCACAGCAGAGCATAAACCTACAGTAAAGAGGTGGTAGAAAGAGAGGTCACAATCAAAACTCCTCTAGGTCTGTCCAGGCCAGGGGGAAGGAGGGTGAGACGCAAGAAGAAGGCGAGAAGAAGACAACTAACATGGAACGTTATGGTAAGAACATAACTTCTATATGTTAAGTTGTCTATCTCGCCTTCATTCTTGCTGGATGGGACCGCGTCCCTAGCACCTTGTCCCGGGTGGCCTAACGGAACAGACTCTTGAGAACAGTGGAACCAAAGTTAGCTCTATGTCTAGAGGCTAAATCCAGCTTATAATGAGAAATGAAAGTGTGAGGAGTAGCCCAAGTAGCCGCTGCACAAATGGTGTCAATAGGCAGTCTATCTTGGAAGGCTATAGAAGTAGCCAAAGCTCTGGTAGAATGGGCTTTAGGTTTGCTAGGCAGCTTTTGGTGTCTAATTTCATAAACAAGGGAGATCAGAGATGTTAGCCATCTGGATAATGATACCTTTGAAACTGAAAGTCCCTTTCTGCCTTCTGCATAGGAGACGAAAAGCTGGTCAGATTTTCTGAATTGTTTTGTTCTATCCAAATAGTACCTTAACTGACGATGAACATCAAGCCAATGCAATCTTTGTTCAGATCTGTTAGAATATTCTGGAAAAAACACCGGGAGGTCAATGCTTTGATTTAGGTTAGCCGTGGAGTCTATTTTAGGTAAAAAGGACGGGTTGGTTCGTAAAGATACTCTGTCCTTATGGAACAACAGATAAGGAGGTCGACAGCTGAGTGCATGAAGTTCTGAAACTCTTCTAGCTGAAGTAATAGCTACTAGAAAGAGAGTCTTCCATGATAGTAATTTTAAAGAACAGGAGGCTGCAGGTTCGAAAGGGGAAAGAATTAAGGAACTGAGAACTAAATTTAGGTCCCAAGGAGGAGGAGGATTTCTTACCGGAGGTCTGAGTAGAAAAACTCCTTTCAAAAAGGCTTTGCAAAGCTTGTGGGACATGATGGCAGAATCTGAAATGCCCACATGAAAGTTAGAAATAGCTGCCAATTGAACTTTAAGAGTAGAAGGAGATGAACCTGCATGGAAGAGTTCAGCTAGAAAATCAAGGACCATTTGGATGGAAGCAGTGAAAGGATCTATGTCCCTTCTTTGAGCCCAATAGGCGAAACGTTTCCACTTACTCAAATAAATCTTTCGAGTGGAAGATTTATGGGAAGCTATCAAAATATCTCGAACAGAGTGAGATATTTGAGGAAGCCTGGCTAAGGTTGGAATTGGAGGAACCAAGCAGTGAGGTTCAGAGAGGGAAGGGAGCGATGCAACTGACCCGACTGATGGATCAACAGATCTGGAACTAGGTCCAGATGCCAAGGTCGCTCCAACAGAAACTGATGCAGAAAGGGGAACCAAACCTGTCGAGGCCAGTGCGGAGCAATGAGGATCAAAGAAGCCTTCTGAGCGATAGCTTTCTGTATCACTTGAGAGATTAGTGGGAAGGGGGGAAATGCATACAGAAGTCCCCGGGGCCAAAGTTGGACTAGAGCGTCTCTGCTGGGTTGGCCTGGTAACGGGAATAGGGTGAAAAAATCTCTGCACTTGCTGTTTTGAGGAGTAGCAAAAAGGTCGCAGCAAGGCTGGCCCCACTTGAGAAAAATTTCTCTCACAACAGAGTCTTTCAGAGACCACTCGTGAGGCATGAGGATAGCTCTGCTCAACTTGTCTGCGATTTGATTGGACTTCCCGGGGATGTGCGTTGCTATCAGAAAACGCTGAGAAGAAATCGCCCATTGCCACAGTCTGAGTGCTTCTCGACACAGGGGGTAGGACCTGGTTCCGCCTTGTTTGTTGATATACCACACTACAGACATATTGTCTGTCTGGATTGCTATCGTTCCCAAAGGAAGAGAGTCTTGAAGGGCTTGCAACGCTAAAAGCACTGCTCTCATCTCTAGAACATTTATGTGCAAGTGGCATTCGTCTGGTTGCCATGTGCCCTGGACAGTTCTGCCCTGATAATGCCCCCCCCCCACCCGATCAGGGAGGCGTCCATTGTCAGAGTAGCAACCGGAGGGGAAGGAACAAAGGGTCTTCCCAATAAGAGCTGAGGGGAAGACATCCACCACAGAAGATGATTTCTGCATGTTTGCGTGATCATAATGGTGTGAGACATCGGAAGTTGCTGGTACGACCATTGCGTGAAGAGCATCCATTGAAGGATTCTCATGTGGAATCTGGCTAATGGAAGCAGAGGTATGGCAGCCGCCATAATCCCCAACACTTTCAGAACTAATCTGGCTTTGATTCTGTTGTTGCTGAAGAGGAGCGAGACCATTTTGTGTATGTCTGTTATTCTCTGATCTGTTAGTCTTGCAGACATGTTGACTGTGTCTAGATTTGCGCCTATGAAGGTAATAGTACGACAAGGCGACAAAACAGACTTTTCGAAATTTATTGAAATGCCTAAATTTCGGCAAGTGCGAAAGGTGTATTCCCTGGCCATCAGAAGTAGATGCTTGGTGGGAGCTGTGAGGAGCCAGTCGTCCAAATATGGAAACACCTGGAATCCTTGTCGTCTCAGGTGAGAAGCTACTACTGCCATGCATTTGGTAAACACCCGGGGGGCAGTGGTGAGACCAAAGGGCAGGGCCCTGAATTGAAAATGACTGGTTCCCAGCCTGAAGCGGAGGAATCTTCTGGAGCGTCTGTTCATTTTTATGTGATAGTACGCATCCTGAAGGTCTATAGAGCACATCCAGTTTCCTTTTCCCAATAGGGGAAGGATGGACTGCAGCGTGACCATCCGAAATCTTGTTTTCTTGACCGACTTGTTCAAGATACTGAGATCCAAAATTGGTCTCCAGTCCCCTGTTTTCTTTGGAACTAAAAAGAACCTGGAGTAGATTCCGGATCCTTGCTGGTCTGCTGGAACTGGTTGAATTGCTCTTTTTGCAAGCAGCTTTGAAATTTCCAAAGCTGCAAGATCCCTTTGAGCGGGTGGAACATCTGGAAGGGATTTTTTTGATCGGTTTGGAATGAGAACGAAGGGAATGGAATAGCCTTCGGAAATGATGGACTGTACCCACTTGTCTCGAGTTAGGGATAGCCAGGCTTCTGGGTACAGTGACAATCTTCCCCCGACTGCCTCCGAAGGTGGACAGTCGGGCAACACCTCAGGGATGCTGAAAGGGCTTATCGGAGAAAGTTTCTCGATTGCCCTGGTTCTGCGGACCCCCCTGCCTCTAGGGCGATGTCTACCATTGTTGTTCCCCCCTCTGCCTCTGGCGGGGAACCGACTCTGTGCATCAGGCGAAGACCCTTGAGATTGTTTACGGAACCACATTTTCCCACTTTTCTGGCCTTTGGGGTAAGGCCTAGAAGGAGTAGAAAAACGGACTCTGACGGCAGAAAGAGTCTTGCCATCAGTCTCGCACCTAGTCAAGGTTTCTTTCACTTGAGGACCAAAAAGAGATGATCCATCAAACGGGGAATTAGTGAACGACGTTTTGAAGGGGTCCGCAAAGTTGCACAGCCGCATCCAGGCATGCCTGCATAAGGCCACTCCTGTCCCTGCGGCCCTGCTCGCTCCATCAGCCGCATACGAAAGGAGGCGCATGGAGGAGTTAGCTATGGAGTTCAGGGTAGCCAGCTGAGTGTTCATCTTGTCTTGAAACCCCGCAGCTGTAGGATCCTTTAGCATATCACTCGCTTCTTTGATCAGATCTCTTTGAAGACGAGTAAAATGGCATAGGTAATTCAGTGAATGCATTGCAAAGGTCGCTGACGAGAACATCCGCTTCCCATACCTGTCCATAGACCTAGATTCCTTGTTAGGTGGATGGACAGGCACTGAAGGATCAGCAAGTTCCTTCTTAGTGGCAGCAGCAACCACCATAGAATCCACAGAAACTCCCTTTGTCAGAAACTGTTTATCTACTGGTGCCGTAATAAATTTTGAGGGTCTCCTGGGAGTGGGGTCCACTGAATCAGGAGCCGTCCATGCCTTTTTTGCTACCACCTGCATGAGGGGGTCAAAAGGGGGAGACACCCAGGAGGTGGAAGGGCGAGAGCCAAACGCCTCAAGATACACAGATTCATCCTCCGAAGGGTTGAGGGCTGGCCAATTTCCCCCTCTGTTTGAGGATTTCTAGAATGTCTGCAAAGGAGACATCTTCAGAAGGGGAATGGGGGGAACCCTTGGAATCCTCTAAATCTGTGTCAGAGGTGACAGACTCAGGTGAGTCTATGTGTTTCCTCTTACACTTTCTCTTCCGAGGGGGCTCTTCTGCCAGTTCAGGAGAGGCCTCGGAAGAGGATGAGATCCCCACAGGGGATTCTTGAGGAGCTGGCTCTCTGCGGTCCGGGATGAGGGAGTGAGTAGACTTGACCTGAGGCACCGAAGAGGGAGGGGCAGACGGAGCCGACTGTGGAGTTGAACCAGGTTCCAACACACTCCGCATGACCTCGAACGCACCCCTGTCAGGCAGAGCCAGAGGTCCCCGCTCCGAGAAGCTGAGAACCTCCCTCGGCACCGACAGTGATGGCTCCGAGGCCGATGTCAGAGCCGAACTCACCAACGCCGAAGCACCGAGAGGGAGAGCAGGGTCGGACAAGGGTCCGATGCCACTCACCCCCTCGGAGCCGACGAGGGAAGTCTGGCGCCGAGATTCTTCCAAGGAAGAAATCGGAGCCGACGACGGAGCCGAAGACATTTGTATCGGCTCCGACGCTACCACAGTCTCGGTTCCGAAACGCCCCGGCTCCGAACTCAACTGAGTCGGAGGAGGAACATAATGAGGAACAGGGTCAGGCATCAACTGATGAGTCGGGCTCTGAAGCATTTGGGCCAGTGCCTCGGACTTAAGAAGTCGACTCACTACCCTCTGAAGGTCATGGTCCGAAAGCCTCGATGACCTAGAGGAGTGAGATCTATGGCTCCGTTCAGACAGCAAGGGAGAACCTGGAGCCGAATGAACGGAGCCAAGGGAACGTGACCTGGACCTCTTTCTAAATGTCAGCTCCGATGGTTTAGTCGGTGCCGACACAGGAATTTCCAATACCTCGGCTCCAGACGGAGCCGAGGAAACCACAGAAACTGCAGTCTGAGACTCATCGGCTCCGGCCGGAGCCGATGTAGAAGGAGGTTTCGAAGCTTTAGGCCTCGACTCAGTAGCTGGAGCCGAGGACCTAGAAGCCTTAGAGGGTTTTCCCGAAGAAACAGTAAGGGAATCCTCAGGCTTGAGTAAACCTCTCAAGATAAGTTTATTTTTTCTTTCCTGCAGGACTCTGGGGCTGAAGCCATGGCAAACAGCACAAGAGTCCTGCAGGTGCAAAGGTCCCAGGCAGTAAACACAAGAAGTGTGACCGTCTGTCAGAGACATTTTCTGACAGCACGAGTCACACTTCTTGAAGCCTGAGACCTTTGAATCCTTGGACATTATCAAGGACCTAAGTGTAACCACACACAAAAAACACACCCACACTGATTACACTAAAAGGAAATTAACTAAATTATACTAATAATTATTTAGTTAGTGAAAAAAGAGTAAATATCCCTACACTACACAAACACTCCACTAGGGATAGAAGGGCCGAAGGCCTAAAGGAAGAACTTTAAAGTTCTTGAGGGAAAAAAGTTAGAAAAAGGGGAAGAAACTGATGAAATACCCTAAACTAAGGGAAATATGAAAAATTTAACTAAATAAAGGGGATTTAAACTAGTTTAACTCGACAGATTAAACCACTGACCTGAGCCGGTAGAAATACAACACCTCGATCGCTGTAGCGGCAAACGAGATCTGAGGTAACTCATGCCTAGCATTGTGGGATATAAGGGGAGCCTCGAGCCGGTGGAACCAACTCTCGAGCTTTTAGAGTGGCCGAGTCGGAGCCGAGGTCGGCTCTGAACCCATCCATCCAGCAAGAATGAAGGCGAGATAGACAACTTAACATCATTAGATGCACTAATATACTACGCTAACCGATACAATATCAACATCTACACAATGGTAGTGGATGCCCACAAGGCATTTGATAGGGTTAATCTAGAATTCTTACTCCAAACACTACCCTACTTTAATATACCCAATAACTTCATTCAGATCATCCAAACTCTCTATAGCAACCCATACACATCTCTGTATATAAATAAAACTTGGTCAAATAGGATCCTAATAAAAAATGGAACAAGACAAGGATGCCCACTATCACCCTTCCTGTTTAACCTATACCTAGAACCACTCTTTCTATACATTAAACAAAATACATATCACAATCCTCCATCAATACACTCACAACTTCAAAATATACCTCACTGTATTTGCAGATGATCTGAACATATACTGCACTACACCAAATTCAGATATAAACAAAATAATAGCTGCAATTGAACATTTCTCGACTATGTCTAACTACAAACTAAACCTTAATAAAACTAATATTTTCCCCCTAAAAACACCCAAACTCATCTCACTAATACCATTGTTAAACACAATAAAAATTAAAGAAGAAACTAAATACCTGGGAATCACCTTTTTCCAGAGTAACAAAGACTTCTACCAACACAATGTAAACCTTAAATGGCAAAATATAATGCAAGACTGCAAAAGATGGAACAACCTAAAACTACCATTCTTGGCCAAAGTATCAATAATCAAAATGAACATTTTACCTAGATTAATGTATATATTCATGACATCACAGACAACAATACATAATAAATTCTTCAAACAAATTCATACCTTCCTAGCAAAATTTATATGGGAACCCAAAAAAAACAGAATCTCCTATCCAAAATTAACACTCCCCAAAAGCAAAGGAGGACTAAATCCACCAGATTTTAAAATGTACTACTCGATCATTAACACTAACAGAATATTGAGAATAGCCGAACATAACCCGTCAATGGAAAATTGGTCTCCTCTCTGGGTGACAATATATTATAGATATATTAAAGCTTTAGGTTTCAATCCCAAAGCACTTCCATTCCTGAAGCAGAAAGAAATACAAACTTATAACATTATAGAGCCCTTAAAACATTATATCAACCTAGCGCAAAAACTTTTTCAATTCTTGAACCTTAGACATGCCATGATAATACTGCAACCCCTTCATAAAAACCCAAATTTAAAAATAAACAATAAGATGCTGGACTTAGTCCCTTTTCCCAGACTAAAAGATAAAACAATCCAAGATATCTATCCCTGCCTTAACTGTTCAATACAAGAAATGAGGACCAACTTAAACCTCCCTAAATCACACATAATAATCCTAAGACAAATCAAAGAACTGTGTTCCAGTTATCTCCAAAATATTACTATGACCAATAGTGACATAGAAACTTGTAGCAGGCTTTGGAAAACTATTATCACAACAAAGAAAACTATTACCAATTCATATAAAATGATAAATGAAATCAAATACCACAAGGACCTCCTCTTCTCTAACTACTGGAGAAAAATTAAACCATCCATAGATGATCAGCAAATAAGCCAGGCAATCAATCTAACACTGAAGATTCTACCCCTCAAAATGTTAGCATACACTCAGCTCATGATCAATAATAATGCTTATTTTACACCTGCAATCCTACACAAATTTAACACATCAAAATCACCTTTCTGCCCACACTGTAAGGACCAGATAGCTGACTTAATCCATGCATTTTGGAGCTGTAAATGTGTCTATAAACTCTGGAACTCTCTCAAGGTACAATTACAAAAAAAGGGTTACCAAACATCAACATTAACTTGGGAATTCACTCTGTTACACATTCTCCCACACAACATCCCAAGAAAACAAGCAAATACACTTTTAACAATTTTCCTACTAATGAAACTGTATATAGCTTTTAAATGGCTAGATACGATAAATATCTCTTGGGAGGGTTTTAAACAAGTAGCTATACAGCACCTTTTAGCTCATAAAATAGTAATAGATAAAAGAAACAAAAACATGAAATCCAGAGAAATTTGGGAACAAAACTTTAACATCATATTAGCATAATTCATCACACAGCAACTTAGAAATACACTATAATGGAACCAAAGAACACATACAAGTTCAGATATTAAATAATAACTTGGATATTATGAATGTATATACTGTCTATATAACTGTGGAATTAACAATGAAAGCATCTATGTACATACTGTAAATAGATATGTTGTATGACCTATATCCTGTGGTATTTGACATCAATGTATAACATGTGTATATGTGTATGTATGTATATATGTGTGTATGTATGTATGTATGTGTATATATATATATATATATATATATATATATATATATATATATATATATATATGTATATATATATATATATATATATATATATATATATGTATATATATATATATATATATATATATATATATGTGTGTGTGTGTGTGTGTGTATGTATGTATGTATATATATATATATATATATATATATATATATATATATATATATATATATATATATATATATATACATATATATACACACGGTCATGTTGTAAGATGGTTTTTATTTGTGACATTTATTAATGTAAAAATAAAAATAAAAATTATTGAAAAAAAAAAAAAAGGAATACAGTAAAGATTAGTTTTTGTTTTCTGTATTTATTTGAGACTGTCCTGCAATGTTGTTTTAAAATATTTCCTGTGATTTTGAATTCTGAAGTAACTGTGTTTGCTTTCTGAGCATTGTCTTGTTCTTTTACTATTTATTATTAAATATATTTAAACCTATCTTTACGGCTGATATTTGTAAGACATATTTAAGCTCTGAAAGTACTTGCATATGTATTTATTGACACAGTACAGGCCACTCCTAAATAGCTTTGCTCTTGGTCAAAACTACCATTTGGATAATAGCAACATTACACAGTAGGATTGGACACCCTTTGTAAGGGCCTTATAGCTGCTGATAAGAAGAGGATGGTGGCAGTGGAAACAACCTTATAGTCTGGGCAGAAGGCGGCATAGATAGTAAACCTGTGCCAGCCTTCCCCAGGTGTGTGTGTGTGTGTGTGTGTGTGTGTGTGTGTGTGTGTGTGTGTGTGTGTGTGTGTTTATATAGAAACTAAATCTCAAAGTGTGTGTGTGTCAGCTACTTGGGCATGAAGCACTGGTTGGACAGAGAGGGTGCTGGAGGTCTTGGCTTGGCCCCACAGCTGAGATCTTAACCCTATAGCTATGCCACTGGGGAGTCTTATTGTGGATCTGGAGAAAGAGGAAGAAACCAATCCCAGACTGGCTGTGATCTCTGTGTGCTGTTAAGGCAAAATGCACTTTAGTGTATATGTAGTTGTCATTCTCCCAATGTGTACATCCCTCACTGTTGCCAGTGGTGAGGATCGAGGCTCCTTGATTACTGGGCCAGTGCAGGGGCATCACAAAGTATATTAGTCAGAAAGTTTGGGATGAAACTATCATTCTGTTTACTTTTTTTGGTACTTACGTATTATTGCAACCACATTTTCGCCCTAATGCTAGTTGCTTCTCCTTGTGTCAACTGGAACCAATGAAGTATGACAAAACCTCAGACACATGTTTTCTTTAATGTGTTATTGTTTTTAGGATGGTTTTTCACTTCAATGGCTGAAAAAAATAAGGTTTGAAAAGTAGGTTTCCCCATTTACTGCCAGCATCTCAAGATGTCAGTTAAGCAAGTCCCCCATTCCACTTAAAACGTGCTCCATGCCCATTCCTTTTTCTCAGCCTTTGCCCTGAGAACGGAAAGCATCAGGAAAGAAAAGCAAAGCAGTACCCAGTCTAACTTCTTAAAAAAGTAATCTGGAATGGTAGACTGTTAAAACACGATCTTGGTGGTGGGTTTGTAAAATGAGTAAGGGTTTGCACATGTTAGGATTTGTGGCTAGTGTGCTCAAAAGCAGCTAATGCATTGGAAGTGTGTGTGTGTGTGTGTGTGTGTGTGTGTGTGTGTGTGTGTGTGTGTGTGTGTGTGTGTGTGTGTGTGTGTGTGTGTTTCTAACATCATACGCTATGACTGCCCACACTCCTTTCAGGCCAATGTACGTATGTACAGACAGCCACTGTGATCGCTCGCTGAATTCAATTCTTGATGTCGTTCAAGCACGCTAGCCACAAATCCTCAAATTTGAACCCTTACTCATTTTAAAAAGCCACCACCAACATCCCAGAAGAGTTTTTTACAGTCTTCCTGATTACTTCCTGATTACACTTCCTTGTCGTTGTATGAGTAAAAGACAAGAAAGTCCAGCACGTCGGAAAATGTGGTTGCGATAATACGTAAGTACCCTTTTTGTTTTGTTTGGATCACTTGTCTGTGTGTTTACAAAATAATTTTTGACTGGAAAGAGACTGTCTACCCAGCTTAGATTACTTCTGAATACCTAATAGAGTTAATAATTCTGTATAATATTAATAATAATCAAAATAAGTTATTTTTTGATTTAAGACTTTTTAAGATCGCTGCTTCTACTATTTCTGATTTTTTTCTGTTTTTTAATATAATGTGATTAACTACACAATAGGAATTGAAAAACTTCCACACAGAGAAGTTTCTTACACTGTTTTTTTTTTTTTTTTTTGAATAGGTACCATACCAGTTGCCTAAGAATTACTGCATTCACTGCAAGTAGAAAAGTGCAGTGAATCTAAATTATCTGTTGCTTTGGTTACCTTTTTGTTTCCACTGAGTGGGAACGTTATCATCTGTAATGCTTCTTTTAAGTAACTTGGATATATGTAACAACTGTGACAATTCTGCAATATTTTGAAGGATAGAATCATCTGCTGCAGAATGAGACTCTATTAGTTTATTCACCAGATACTTAATTGTTGGGTGAGATGGGGTTGGGGAGTTGAATCTTAAAGTTCCTAAACATGTTTGCAATGTTTTACTTTGATACATATGAACACTGGAATATTTACAAAATCCAGCTTTGAAGTATCACTTTTTCTGTTAAAAGACTTTTTATATTGTTTAGAGTTGTTTGAGCTTCATTGTATTAATAATAGGGTTTGTTTAGTATGTATGAATTAAGAATTGTGTGTGTGTGGTGTGTGTGTGTGTGTGTGTGTGTGTGTGTGTGTGTGTGTGTGTGTGTGTGTGTGTGTGTGTGTGTGTGTGTGTGCGTGTCTCCGCGTTTGTTAGCAGTATAGATTTGTTGGGGAGCTTTTGCATTTTAGAAGTTATTCTAGTTGATCATTGGAAACAGAGTGTTCCATGAGTTGTTCCTTTCATTCTTGTATTTCTAGTGTTGTTCATAGACTTGTTGAATGTTTTCTATGAAAACTTTGTAAATGAATGAAGTGTCCTGGTAACAGAGAGCTGTGTGCTACTGAAGTGTTCCTCTGACAGGCCTAGAAAAAGGAGGTTATTGCATGGAGTGTAGTAACTGTCTTCTATTAACTGATTATAGGTGATCAAGGGTATTTTTTTAGGGTGTATACTTTTAGGAATTTTTGAGTTTTATTTATATGAGTTTGCTGTCTAATGTAAAACATTGTCAGGTGTCACTACCAGGTCCCGCTAGGTGTCAAAAGGAACTCTGCCTCTTAATTGGCTAAAGATTAAAATGGTCTTCATCTCTCCCCCTTATCTATGAGAATGCCACACGAAGTACCTCAAACTGACCTCTTATACTCTGGGATAAGAATGTAAGTGAATATGATAGTACCTATGTTTTACCAGTCAATTTAATTTTGTTTTTCACTTGAACTGTTGGCACTTCGCTGAATTGTGCTACTAAGTTAGTGCATTTTGTGCATTACTCAACTTTTGGTGAAGAATTCACATCAAATATTTACATACTCAGTACAGTTGGATTACAGTGCTAGTCACTGCTCAATGTAACTGGTGTATTGTAACAACTTAAATAATACCTCCCACTGTCTTGCTTTCTCTCTCTTTTTTTATTTTTTTAATCACTACTAGAGTAGTCCAGATACAGATTTGCTGTATTCAGGGCTGTATTGTAGTTTCTGAGTTCCCCAGACCTTTCTGTGTTTGCAGCTCCACTAAGCTGGGGTGAACTATCACTGGTGCCAGAAAGTCTGCTCTTCAATTTCTCCCTTAGATCTTGCTAGTGCTCTTGTCTCTTGCATTTAACTAGCTTATTCACCTAGCACTTCATCTGGTTTCTTGTAGAAATTATTGTAGCACACATAAGTGCTAACAGCACTAAACGTCCTATAAGGAAACAGCTCCAGTACTTATTAATAATGACCATCCCTTCTGGCATGTCTAAAGGTCAGTTCCCTGTGCTTTCTCCTATTAACCTGGTGAACTTGGGCATTCTGAGGCAGTGTAGCAACTGCCTCAAGTTCACAGAAAACCCTCTCCTCTTACCTCCCAACACCCAGACTTGTGAGAGATGCACTTATATATCCAAATTGGAAGACATGCACTCTCCTGCCAAGACCGGAATAGCTGATCAAGAGGAGAAGGTCAACACCTTCACCACACCACATGGAAAACATAGCCTTCCAGAACACCCACCATCACAGCTCTCACATAAAAACACAAACCACACACCCACCTTCGTGAAGGCTCTCAATAGAAATCTACCCAAACAGCAGAGACCTCCAAATCAGAAATTCACTCAATCACCACAACACAGTACAAATCACAAGACACATAGCTCACTTACACAGTGTGCCCCTCAACCTAAGCCCCTAAGGCAAAACAGCTTGCCCAATACATTAATCATAGGTGACTCAATGGTGAGGCACAGTGATGTCCCACTCACTAGGTTGAATAAGGAGAAGGTAACAGTCAGCTGTCTGTCGGGTGCCAGGATCCGACAAATAACACACGCACTTAGGTCATTCCACAACAAGTACAAGTATGACTCTGTCATTGTCCATGTGAGTGTGAATGACCTGAGAAATACCTCCCTGGACTACATGAAAAGAGACATAGAGGAGCTCTCGGATTATGTAGCCCAGGCAGGTATGACCCTAGCCCTGAGCAGCATCCTACCATCGCCTAGAATGATACCACAATACCAGCAGAAAATGATTGACTTCAACAATTGGCTAAGTTTCTGGTGTCATTCTAAGGGGATCCAATATCTGTCTGCCTGGGATGACATGATTGACAGGCCACGATGCTTTGCCAGAGATGGCCTGCACCTGTCACCCTTGGGGTTCCGGATACTGACTAAGGTTCTTGCCACCCCTATAGTGCCTTTTTTAAGCGGTGTTCCAAAGACCAAATTACCGCTGTAACAGCTATAAATAAATGCAATCTGAGGGTCATGCTGCTCAACGCTAGAAGTCTAAATCTCAAGATGCACTTGCTTGAAGCACTCCTCAAAATGGAGAACATCGCCATTTGTACTGTAACGGAGACCTAGTTTAAAGCAGCAGAAAGCACCCCTGTGCTACCAGGCTATAACTCATTCCACACCTTTTGGCCCCAGAAAATGGACCGAAGCTCCAAAGGTGGTGGTGTCTCCATATTCATAAAGGATATACACATCTCCAGACTAGTAGCCCAGCATAACGCATTGGAGATACTTCAGGCACAACTAACAGTGGGTAACATGGCAATTCAGGTTGTAGCCTGCTATAGGTCCCCAACCATGTCCCAAGACTCTCATTCCACATTCCTAAGCACCCTGGAAACTATTAGGGCCCAACCAAACACTCTCATACTGGGTGACTTCAACTACCCCTCCATCAACTGGGAAAACTACTCATGCACCAATACACTTGCCCAATGCTTCCTGGAATTCTTTAATTCCAATGCACTGGACCAGCTCATTCTTACCCCCACTAGAGGAAGCAACATCCTTGACCTGATTATTACTAACATGGGCAACCATTGCTCAACACCAATAGTCAGTTCTTCCCTGGTTAGATCCGACCACAAAGTAATTACCATGGAAATCCACATTTCACCCACACCACCAGCAAAGGTAACAGACTTTGGGCTCCTAAAACCAAAGGTGGCTAACTTCATGGCACCCATGCAAATGGAAAATAGGTGCATGCCTGCAGAATCATACAACAATGCACTGTACGAACACATGCATAAATGCATGGAACTAGCCATACCCAACAGAACCAAGACGCTCTCCTCCAAAAAAAAAAGAAGCCAATCTGGTGGTCCCCTGCCATTAACAAACTCTACAACAGAAGGAACAAACTGTTACAGAAAAAGGTGAAGTCCCAAGACTGGAAAAACTCCCTTATTAGCCTGAACAAAAGGTTGAGATCCCTCATCAAAACCTCTAAAGCTAGCTATGAAGGCAGAATTGTGACAGACACTAAAAACAACCACAAAGCCTTCTACAGTTATATCAAGAATCTCCACGGCAATATCCACATTTGCTCTGAGTTACTGCACAGTGGTACCTCCTATACTGAGCCAACAGATATTGCCAACATACTGGCCGACAGATTCAATTCCAACTTTACCCCTCTCTCCCCCCCTAAAGGACCAATCACAATATCAGAAGAATGCCAGGCACCCAGCATTACTGCAGCACAGGTTAAAGCTGCATTGAACAAGGCCAAGAATACAGCTTCCATGGGACCTGACAATATCACTGGCTGTGTTCTACATGAACTACAAAGTGAACTGGCACCACATCTGTGTGCCCTGTTTAATCACAGCATCACCTTAGGCTTTGTCCCTACAGAATGGTGCACTGCTACAGTCATCCCTCGCCATAAAGGGGGAGCAACTCCAGACCATGGGAATTATCCCCCCATTAGCCTGACGAGTCTGATATGTAAGGCTATGGAGCACATCATCATAGGTTCATAGGTAGGTACTAGGCTATTGGCCCTAGGGCCTATATAAGCCTAGCCAAAAAATGTACCCTGGATTTCACCACCCAAGAAAATTATTTTCCTGTGCCCCTGTCGAGCAGAGCCACAGAAGTGATCCCTGGGGTGAATTTCCCATTTCCCATCCAGTCATCAAGATTTTTCTTGAAGAGTGCTAATGAGGAGCTCTGTTTGACGTAGATAGGTAGTCTGTTCCAGAGTATGGGAAGTCTCTGGGACAGGAATGTATCCCTCCAGCATGTTCTGTTTATTGTGATGACAAGGTTTAGGTCCCTAGAGCGTGTAGCTCGGAGGGATTGGGATTTCTTTAAGTGGAGCATGTCCAACAGCTCTGGGTTTGACATAGCTTTGTATGTTAGGCAGAGATTGCCCCTGAGTAGGCGATATGTGATGGAGTAAAGCTGTCGTTTTTTGAGATGGTCTGCGTAGGGCATCTGTTTGAGGCCAGTAATCCCCTTTGTGAGGTATTTCTGTGGTCTTTCCAGTTGTTGTAGATGTCTTGTGAGGTACATACCAAAAGGGGCATTGTACTCTATAATCGGTCTAATGAGTGATGAGTAGAGGGGAACAATGATCTCTTTTTTTCTGGATGAGAATCCTTTTGTGATGAGATGAGCCATGTAGAAGGATTTCCTGACCACTGTGGCAATGTGATTATCAAAGGAGAGACTACTGTCCACCTGTGTCCTAAGGTCTCTTATCACATTTTCGGCATTAAGTAGACTACCAGCTATGTGGTAGTTCATGGGTACAGAGTTTTTACCAAAGGGGATGACAATACACTTTTTGGCATTGAGCTTCAGGCCATGGCTTTGACACCAAGTATCTGTCTCAGTGAGACCCTTTTGTAGTTTGTCCACATCGTTAGGAGTTTCGATTATGGCTCCTAGTTTGCAGTCATCTGCAAACTTTGTTAGCCAAAGACCTTCTGTGTTAGCCTGCACTTCAGAGAAGTAGATACCAAACAGGAGAGGACCCAGGATTGAACCCTGTGGTACTCCACTTGTCACTGGTCTGAAGTCGGATTTGGAATCCGCTACTTTCACAGTGTGGGTTCTGTCTGTGAGCCAGTTGGCAACCCATCTTGTGTCATAGGGATTTATACCTAGTTTAGTGAGCTTATCTATAATTCCAGAGTGGGGGATGGTGTCGAAAGCCTTGACGAGATCTAGATAAGCTGTGTGAACCATTTTACCCTCATCTATGGCTTTGGTGACTGCTTCAACGACGTCAATCAGGTTTAGGAGACATGATCTGCCTTTTACAAATCTAAACTGGGTAGGGTCCAGAGTTTGGAGATTACCAATGTCTTTGTTTATGAGTTTCATGATGATACGTTCCATGGCCTTGCAGACCAGGCTCGTCAGGCTAATGGGGCAGTAGTTCCCGGGGTCCGTCGTGGCTCCACCTTTGTGGAGTGGGATAACCATTGCGGTGCGCTATTCAGTGGGTACAAAGCCTGAGGTGAGGCTATGATTGAACATGGTACTTAGGTTAAGGTGCCAGTTCATTCTGTAGTTCATGTAGAATGCAGCCTGGGATATTGTCAGGTCCCATGGATGCTGTGTTCTTGGCTTTGGAGAGTGTGTTTTTTACCCGTGCAGCTGTGATTATAGGGACTTTGCATTCTTCCACTATAGAGATGGGCCCTCTAGGGGGTGAGAGGGGTGTAAAGTTAGCACTGAACCTATCTGCTAGAATGTTGGCAATATCAGTTGGTTCTGTATATTTAGTGCCATTGTGCTGTAACTCAGAGCAGATTGAGATTCTTGACATAGCTATAGAATGCTTTGTGGTTGTTTCTAGAGTCAGTGGCAATTTTGTTTTCGTAACTAGCTTTGGAGGATTTTATGAGGGATCTCAGCTTCTTACTGAGGTTAACCAGCGAGTTCCTCCAGCCATGGGATTTTACTCTTTTTTGCAACAGTTTCTTTCTTCTGTTGTAGAGTTTGTTTATGGCAGAGGACCACCAGATTGGCTTCCTTTTTTTGGAGGATAACATCTTGGGTCTATTAGGGATAGCATGATCCATGCACTCATGTAAGTGCTTATAAAGTGCATTTGTGTAGGATTCATCAGTCATACCTCTATTGTCCATCTGCATGAGTGTCGTGAAGTTTGCCACTTCTGTCTTAAGAAGTATGAAGTTGGCTTTGGAGAAGTTTTTTATGATGGTTTCCCTAATTGGGGGTGGGGGTGGGATGTGGATGTCTAGGCTGATTAGCTTGTGGTTGGATCTGACCAATGAGGAACTGACCTCTGGTGTGGAACACTGGTTGCCCATGGTTGCAATGACCAGGTCTAGGATATTGCTGCCCCTGGTGGGGGTGTGAATAAGTTGATCCAAGGCGATGGAATTTATGAATTCTAGAAAACGTTGAACAAAAGAGTTGGTACATGAGTAGTTTTCCCAGTTAATGGTGAGGTAGTTGAAATCGCCAATTATTAGGGTGTTGGGTTGTACCCTAATACTTCCCAGTGTATCAAGAAATGAGGAGTGGGAATCCTGGGGCATGGTGAGGGGTCTGTAGCAAGCTACAATTTGGATTGCGGTCTTGCCAAGAGTTAGTTGAACTTGGATCATCTTGGATGCATTATGCTGTGCAACTAGCCTGGAGGTGTGAATATCCTTAATGAATATGTACACGCCTCCACCTTTAGTGCTTTGTTCTGGGTTAGGTGGCCGAAAGGTGTGGTATGAATTGTAGCCTGGTAATGCAGGGGTGCTCTCTGGAGCTTTGAACCAGGTCTCTGTCACTGCACAGATGTCAATGTTCTCCATTTTAAGGAGTGCCTCGAGTGAGTGCATTTTGAGGTTTAGACTTCTAGCATTGAGTAGCATTACCCTCAGATTTTGCTTGCTTGTACCTGTTACGGTGGTGACATTGTCATTTGAACTTTGCCTAAAAAAGGCACTATAGGGGTGGCAAGAGCCTTAGCCAGTATCCAGAATCCTAAGGGCGACAGGTGCAGGCCATCTCTGGCAAAGCATCGTGGTCTGTCGATCATGTCATCCCAGGCAGACAAATACTGGATCCCCTTAGAATGACACCAGAAGCTTAGCCAATTGTTGAAGTCAATCATTTTGTCCTTGTACTGTGGTATCATTCTGTGTGATGGCAGGATGCTACTCAGGGTTAGGGTCATACCTGCCTGGGATACAAGATCGGAGAGCTCCTCCATGTCTCTTTTCATGTAGTCCAGGGAGGTACGTCTCACGTCATTCACACCAACATGGACAATGACAGTGTCATATTTGTACTTATTGTGGAGTGTCCTGAGTGCATGCGTTATGTGGCGGATCCTGGCACCTGACAGGCAGCTGACAGTAACTTTCTCCTTGTTTAGTCTAGTGAGTGGAACATCAGTGTGCCTGACTATAGAGTCACCTATGACTAGAGTGTTGGGTACGTTGTTATGCCTTATGGGCTGTGGTTGAGTGGCACACTGAGTTTGTGGGCTATGTGTCATTTAGGTTGTGTTGGGGGGTGGAGTTTGCTTGCATTTATGTTTTTGATGTCCCTGATGCTTGGGCAGGTTTTTATTGAGAGCCTCCGTGAATGTAGGTGTGTATTTTGTGTTTCTATGTGTGTGTTTTGGTGGTGTATGTTTTGAGGGATTATGTGATGAGTGTGGTGTGGTGCAAGTGTTTACCTTCTCCTCTTGACTGTCTAGTCCAGTCGTGGGTGAAGAGAGCTTTGCTTCCAGTTTGGCTATATAAGTGCATCTCTCACAGGTTGTAGAGTTGGGTGGTAGGAGGAGAGGGTTGTCTGTGTACATGAGGCAATTACTGCATTGCCCCAAGATGCCCAGATTCATCAGGTAGACAGGGGAAATCACTGGGAGCTGACCCTTAGACATGCCTGGATAGGTGCTTATTTATTAAGTACTAAAAACTGCTTTCCTCTAGACAAGTGAGGAAAGTTGAGTGCTGTAGTAATTTGCAGCTTATGTAGTGCTTACAATGAGTTCTGAACAAGTGCTGAGTTCAAAGAAACATATTTGAGTGCTGAAACTAGAAAACTGGCTAATTATAAGAAACAAAACTAAGCTAGAAGGCTTCCCTCCAACACAAAAGGGCTTGGGGGCTCAGAAGCCTACAAACAGTCTAGACCACTTAAAAGGAAAGGCAGGAAACAAGCTTAAATTTTTTTTTTGTTTTTGTTCTCTTTCCCAGATGCTCTCTTTGTACACAGTAGGAGTGCCTGAAATCAGAATATGATCTCACTGCACTCAGTTGAGTGAGCAAATGAGATGGGCCCAGAAGGAGTATCCAAACACAAATTTTCAAGAGGGGCGGGCAGTTTCAAAGCCACTAAGATTAACACCAAAAGAGAAACAAGGAGGGTGGGTGGGAAAACTAACTGAAGAACAGAGACAAAACTTCCAATTCTGTTAATATTCATGCAACACAAATCAATTTAAATACTGTATTATTTGAAAAAAGTTCAGATAAAAAAGGTACTTAAATTCTCTTATACGTCCAGTTGAATACAGCTAGATCTTAGCCGGCCAAAGCTAAGGTTTTTAAGCAGAAAATATTTCAAACTGTACCACTTAAATAGGCATTGACAGGAAATCAAAGAATGTGGCTACCCCCACACCTGCAATTACTAATAGACAATAAAATACTAAGGCAACTAACTGAAGAGCAGAGTCAAAACTTCCAATTCAGTTAATATTCATGCAACATAAATCAATTTAAATACTGTATTATTTGAAAAAAGTGCAGATAAAAAAGGTACTTAAATTCTCTTATACGTCCAGTTGAATACAGCTAGATCTTAGCTGGCCAAAGCTGAGGTTTTTAAGTTAACAAGGATATAGGGAATCTCCAGACTCTGGATCCCACGCAATTTGGTTTTGTGAAGGGTAGATCATGCCTGCTCAACCTGGTTGGCTTCTTTGAGTCAGTCACCAGAGCTGTGGATGAGGGCAAGACAGTTCATACAGCCTACCTCAATCTGGCCAAGGCCTTTGATATCATTTCCCACTCGGGAATTATTGATAGACTCACCAAACTAGACCTCAACCCCTATATCACTAGGTGCAGTGCAAATTGGCTCACAGATAGAACCTACAGTGTGAAAGTAGCAGACGCCAAGTCAGACTGCCAGACAGTCACGAGTGGAGTCCCACAGGGATCAGTCCTGGGTCCTCTCCTGTTTGGCATCTACTTCTTGGAAGTCCAGGCCAACATGGCTGACCAAGTTCATCGACAATTGCAAGCTAGGAGCCATTATTAACTCCCCAAGTGATGTAGACATCCTACAGAAAGGCCTCACTGAGACCAACGACTGCTGTCAAAACCATGGCCTTAAGCTTAATGCTAAAAAATGTGTTGTCATTCCCTTTGGAAAAAACTCAATTCCCACAAATTACCACATTGATGGTGGCCCACTGAACACTAAAGGCGTTATAAGAGATCTGGGCACACAGGTTGACAGCAACCACTCCTTCGACCACCACATTGCCTCTGTGGTCAGAAGGTCCTTCTAAGGGTTTTGCATCCAGGAAGAAAGAGGTCATCATCTCTCTCTACTCTTCCCTCATTAGACCAGTCATTGAGTATAATGCCCCATTTGGCATGTACCTCACTAAGCACCTGCAACAGCTGGAAAGGCCACAAAAGTTCCTCACAAAGAGGATCCTAGGCCTTAAACACATGCCCTACATGGACAGACTCATAAAACTCCAGCTTCTCTCTGTCTCTTATCATCTATTAAGAGACGATCTCTGACAGATACAGTAATATTAGCTATTGTCAATTATTCATATTTGGTTAAAGTGAAAAACTACATACAGAGATATGTGAAAACCAATATTACTTTGATTAGTTTGTCATATTTTTTGTAGTGCTTTTATGGATATACATAAATGCAATAATAATTTGACTTGTTTCTTTTTTTCAGGCTACTATCAGATCTTCTGTTTCAGACTGGAATGAATATACTGATTCTCTGGCCTTCACCACCAAGGAAACAAACACTACAGCCCAGGAACAATACCCAAACAGGAAAAAAAAAATGCCTGTAGAATTTTCTACCACAGATGTTGCTGTTCAGGCACTAATGAAGGCCAGCAGCGGCCTTAGTAGCCTTACGGTATGTGAACATACCCATAAACAACACTGCTACCGTGTAAAGTATCTCTGCTACCAGAAGTGCATGCTGTAAGAGTGAAGCAAGTCATAAATAATAAATATATTAATAGGGTGGCATTCTGTTAACAAGGATAGCTTCCAAAATGTATCTGTCCACACCAAGTGCAATTTCAAAACAATTTATAATTAACTCCATAACAAGCATTTTAAAGTGATCAATTTAATCAAATTGACAGTCCCCTATGCTGGTCATTATATGCACTATATTAATCAACAATAAAAAAAGTTAATACTACAAAGCTATTTTATGCTGTCACTGTTTAACTCTGGTAAGTAATACCAGTAACTATACAGCACTGACACTGGGTTGATGCACTATCACCCAATATTTGCAAACAAAGAGGTACTTTCTGCATGCAGGAAATGGCTTTAGAAGCAAAGGCTCTTTCATGGGGTTGTAAACTGCTGACTCACTCTCCACAAATGCACAGAATGGAGCACATGCATGTTGTTACTGATGTAATTCCTGCTCTGTGATGTTCTTCTTTTATTGTGCCACAGCCTTAATATCAGGCTAAAGTTTTACACTTTGACCTATGTTTTCAGACCGAAGCCAGGTTCCTTACTTTATTTTAGCCTTTTTTTTTTTTGTATAAATGAAGGTATGTTAATCTTCATCATACTAAGAAATACTTTGACTAAACAAGCTGTATAAGCTGTGTTCTTAGACCACAAATACTTATTTATAATTTGCCTAACACACATACACTTATTTATTTTCTGTTTGACTCATAAATAGCTGATAGTTGTTCTAGAATTATCTTAATAACAACCAAGTTAAATAATGTTCTCTGTGTGATTTACTGTATAGAGATCCTTGTTGCATTAAGACTGACATAATGATAGATGCCTAAAAGCAGACTTACATAATGTAATCCCTGAATAATTTAACTTCAGCTAACAGCATAAATGCTTGTGGAACTCTCCATCTGTAGGATATTCTTGCAGCAGCTTTGAATTACAAGCAGGAACAAATCTGTTCATTCTCTCTGCCCTCAGGAAAACTATCACTATATACTTAAAAAAAATCCTCTACCTCATGAACTATTTCTCTTGCTGGTATACAGGTTACAACAGTAACGCATCAATCAAACTATATGTTTTTTAAGGATATAAGGCAATCTGTAATGTAGATGCCCACTCCGACAGCTCATTTTCAAACTGCAAGTAAAGCACTGGTTTTACAATAAGTAAATAGTGCCCTCTATTGATTACTTAATACAACTTTGGCAAAACAATATTCCTAATTACCTCTCTCTTTCATCTCCTCTATTTTTTCCTAATATACTTAATCTTAAAGAATTTCTTAGCTGTAAATGATACCTCTTTATTTGTAAACAATTATGATGTCATTTTTATTTCACTGTATGCTATCTAATTTATACTTTAAACTATGTTGTTATGTTAATTGAATTTGTTTCTGGAGCTTTTCTCCTCAGGTCTCCCTCCACTGAAAATGGGCTTGTGCTCAGTTGGACCAACCTGGTTAATACATGTGAAATAAATAAATAATTATCATCATTCCCCCTTTTCCTGCTATTTTCTACATGGGGTTGAGGTGTCATGTCAACTGTTGCTTTTTCACTCAAGTAAATGTCATTCTCCTACCCTGTTCGACAGTCATTCCAGACTGCTGCAGGTCTTCTGTCATACAGTCCAAACATCTGACACTCTTTGCTGGATACAGTTGCCAGATCATCTTCTGCTTTCCTACACATTTATTTTTAATTGTTTAACATTTGTTTACTGGGAAAGTCTGACTGGGACAGAACCCATTTTCAGTGGAGGCCTGGGGTGAAATGCTCCATGTGTTTCTGAGCCACCTTAATCTGTTCTCTTTGACCCTCTCTCCATTTGGAGCTTCTTTGGCTTTTGCTCTGATGTTCTCATTTCTTCATCTGTCACACTGTGTGTACCTATCACTCATCTCAGGCACTTTATCTCTACCACCTCTAGTTTCTTCAGCTGCTCTGCCTTCACTGCCCAGGTGATGGGCGGCCACGGTGGTGCAGCAGTTATCATTGCCGCTTCACAGTAAGAGGTTCTCCGGTTTGATTCTCGGCTGGGGTGCCTTCTGTATGGAGTGTGCATGTCCTCCCTGTGGTCATGTGGGTTTCCTCCAGGTGCTCCGGTTTCTTCCCACATCCCAAAGACATGCTGTAGGTGGATTGGACACTCTAAATTGGCCCTAGGCATGTGTGTGTGTGTGTGCGCCTTCCATGGACGGTTGGGCATTGGGCAGGCAACTCAACACTGTAAAACTCTGCTGCCAATCATGAGTGGACAGGTGATCCACTGTGGCGACCCCTAACCGTGAAAAAAAGAAGACTTTAGTACTATTTGTAAAACCGTTTTCTACACCTTACTTTTCAGCTTCTTTGGCATTCTTCTATCACACACTACTCCTGACACTCTATGGCAGTTGATTGCAGTTCTTCTGATTCTAGCTTTAACATCCTCATTCAGACTTCCCTTCTACTCAACCACGCCTCCCAGATACCTGAAGCTGAAAACCTGAACTTAGTCTCACCCCATGGGCTTTCAGTTTTGCATTCCATTCTCATTTGCTGAAGTTCTTCTTCAGAGTCTGCTTGTTTTGATCACATTGACTAACCAAAGAAAAACAAATAGCTGATTTAGTTAAAATATAAAGGTAATTCATTCAGTCACTGCAGAAGTATGGGGAACATTGCTAGTAACTGTAAAGCATTAACAATGGACTGCAGACATTACAGGTGCTCTAACATCTCCAGCTATTTTGTAAATAAAAGGAATTTTTCTACATGGGGATTTGCTCTGGGAGCAAGCTTCTGCTTCTAGGTATCTCTTGACTAACTCTGCACTGGAGTGTGGACCTGGGCCATAAATTTCACCCACACCATTTACAACTACACAGGCAACACTTGCATTTATATACACATTACCATAACCAGCTAGGACAATCTCCAAGAAGGTACAATGTCGAATTCTATAATCTACTGAATGTACTTGTCCTTTCTCAGTTAAAAAAAAAGTTATTTGTTGTTATATTCTAAACCAGTAAATAATTTATCGAATAAGCTCTACTCATACTAATTTAGTCATGCTTTGAGTTCCACAGCCTCAGAAACAAATATACATTAGTCTTAAGATCAATGAATAGCGCAGTCTTTAGCAAAGTACTTCAGTGTTCTTGGGAGAGTCAATAAAACTTGTATAAGACCCCAGTAATGCTTCCAGTCACAAGTACTCTAAATAAACATACCCACAGCATCTCAGTGATTGACAGTAATGTCCATTCATAATGTTATATTACACACAGAATACACACACCATGTATGCTATCTAAAGTAATGCATTTCAACTTCCTGCATTTTTTCCTGGCATAATATGCAAAGTTCTCAAAAGCACATTTTGATGTTTTTTTTTCTCTTTCACACCTAGCCTGAGTGGCATTTCACACCTCCTAACACCAGCAGAGTGCCTGTGCAGCTCTCTCCTGAGTTAAAATTCTGAGTCTGCTTTTTTCCAACCTCCCTGAAAATAAATGCATATCTCTCAAAAACTGTAGTAGTTACAAAAAAGTTAAAATATGAAAGTTACTCTGCACACATTTCTCTTTATAATAGTGATATTAATATGTCAGTCAAACCTAATGGTAATTGTATATTGACCAAGTAATTTGATAATATGTAAAATTAATTATTATATATTAATTTAACATTTGTTTACCAGGAAAGTCTGATTTGTTTACCAGGAAAGTCTGACTTGGAATGAGGCAATTTTCAGCAGAAGCCCAGGGAGAAATGCTCAAGACACGTCTTTGTAATACTGCATTTAAAGTGTTTTTTGTTACTGTTCTAACCGCTTTTCTGCAAAAAAAAAAATAGTTTAATCTAGATACAGATTTGCTGCATCCAGGACTGTTTTCTAAGTTTCTGAGCCCCCAGACCTTTCTGTGTTGGAGGGAAGCCTTCTAGATTATCAGTGGGAGTGGTAAGCACTAGTTAGCCTATCTACCACAAGAGGAGTGGTTTCTGGTCCAAAAATTGTAGTTTATTGGCCGCTTGGGCATTTTTTCCATCCCTTTCAACTTTCTGGTTTAAAAGCCCATGGTGCTCAACTGAGGTAAACTATTACCGGTGCCAGAAAGTCTGCTCTTCAATTTTCCCCTTAGAACGTGCTTGTTCTTTTACTTCTTGCACTTCAATTAGCTTAATCGGCTAGCACTTTAACAGGCTTTTGTATTATTTATTGTAAAACACTTAGGTGCTATCAGCACTAGCTGTTTCTATGCAGTAACAGTACTAGTACCTATTAGTTATGACCACCCTTCCTGGTATGATTGTAGGGCAATTTCCTGTGTTTTTTCCTGCTAACCTGGTGCACTTGGGCATTTCTGAGACAGTGTGGCAACTGTCTAATGTACACAGACAACCCTCTCCTCTTACCTTCCAACACTCATACCTGTGAGAGATACACTTATTTCACTAAGCTGGAAGCAGTGCATGCTTCAACCATGACCAGACTAGCTGGTCAAGAGGAGAAGGTCAACAACTGCAACTCGCTACATAGAATGCACAGCCCTCCAAAACACCAACCATCACAACCCACACATCGAAACACAAACCATACACCCACCTTTGCTGAGGCTCTCAATAAACATTTATCCAAACAACAGAGACCCCAAGACAGAAATGCACTCGACCACCACAACACAACACCAACGCTTGAACATATAGCTCACCACCACAGTGTGCCCCTCAACCCAAGCTCTTAAGGCAAAGCACTTTGTCCGATGCTCTAATCATAGGAGACTGATGTCCCACTCACTAGGTTGAACAAGGAGAAGGTGACATTCAGTTGTCTATAAGGTGCCAGGATCTGCCATATAACACATGCACTCAGTTCACTCCACAACAAGTACAAATATGACTCAGTCATTGTCCATGTGGGTGTGAATGACCTGAGATGTACCTCCCTGGACTACATGAAAAGAGATGTGATGGAACTCTCGGATTATGTGGCCCAGGCAGATATGACCCTAGCCCTGAGCAGTATTCTATCATCACCCAGAATGATACCGCAGTATGAGCAGAAAATGACTGATTTCAACAATTGGCTAAGTTTCTGGTGTCATTCTAAGGGGATCCAGTATCTGTCTGCCTGGGATGACATGATCGACAGACCTCGATGCTTTGCCAGAGATGGCCTGCATCTGTCGCACCTGGGATTCCGGGCACTGGCTAAGGCTCTTGCCACCCCTGTAATGCCTTTTTTAGGCAGTGTTCCAAAGACCAGAATTCCACCATAACAGCTACAAACAAATGCAATCTGAGAGTCATACTGCTCAATTCTAGAAGTCTAAATCTCAAGATGCACTCGCTCAAAGCTCTCCTCAAAAATGGAGAATGTCGACATCTGTGCTGTAACTGAGACCTAGTTTAAAGAGGCAGAAAGCACCCCTGCACTCCCAGGCTACAACTCATTCCATACCTTTCAACCCCAGAATACTGCCAGAAGCTCCAAAGATGGTGGTGTCTTCATATTCTTAAAAGATAAACACATCTCTAGACTGGTAGCCCAGCACAATGCATCCGAGATACTTCAGGTACAAGTAACACTGGGTTAGATGACGTTACAAGTCATAACCTGCTACAGAACCCCAAACATGTTCCTAGACGTTCACTCTAAGTTCCTAAGCACCCTGGAATCTATCAACTTCCTACCCAACACTCTCATACTGGTTGACTTCAACTACCCTTCCATCAACTGGGAAAACTATTCAAGTACCAATGTACAGGCCCAACGCTTTCTGGAATTTATCAGTTCCATTGCCCTGTACTAGCTCATTCTGACCTCCACTGGAGGAAGCAACATTCTCGACCTGGTTATCACCAACATGGAAGACCATTGCTCCACACCTATAGTCAATTCCTCCATGGTTAAATCTGACCACAAACTGATCACCATGGAAATCACCATCTCATCTACACCCCCCACTAAGGTGACCACCCTGAAAAACTTCTCAAAAGCTAACTTTGGGCTCCTAAAACAGAGGTGGCTAACTTCTTGGCACCCATGCCAATGGAAAATAGCTGCATGACTGGTGAATCATACACCAATGCACTGTACGAGCATGTACACAAATGCATGGACCTTGCCATACAAATAGAACTAAGACGTTCTCCTCCAAAAAAAGGAAGCCAATCTGGTGGTCCTCAGCCATCAATAAACTCTACAACAGAAGGAAAAAACTGTTGCAGAGAAAAATAAAGTCACACGACTGGAAAACCTTCCTTATCAGTCTTAAGACCGAGGTGAAAAGTTTCAAAGCCCCCATGCTAAAGGATAATGCTGTCCAAGCTGCAAAATCCTTTACTAATGCATTCTATGGGCACCTACAAGAATGCATGGATTGTGCTATCCCAAGCAAAACCAAGACTCATTCCTCCAAGAAAAGGAAACCAATCTGGTGGACCCCTGCCATAAACAATCTATACAATAGAAGGAGGAAACTAGTACAGAAAAGAGTAAAATCTCAAGAAAGGAAGACATCCCTGATCAGTATCAGCAAGAAACTACGATCCCTCATAAAATCATCCAAGGCGAGCTTCGAAAGAAAAATTTCCAAAGACTCCAAAGATAACCACAAGGCATTCTTTAGCTATGTCAAGAATCAAAGTGGCAATGCTCAGATCTGCTCGGAGTTAGTGCAGAATGACACAAAATAACACTGAAATGACCAATATCACCAACATCCTGGCAGACAGGTTCAGTGCAAACTTCACCCCCCCTCTCACCCCCAAAAGGGCACATAACCATACCAGAAGAATGTAGACCCCCTGTAATCACAGACACTCAGGTTAAAATAGCCCTCTCCAAAGCCACAAACACAGCATCAGTGGGATTGGACAGTGTCCCAGGCTGCGTCCTACATGAGCTCAAAGATGAACTAACCCCTCACCTAAACACACTGTCCAAACTCAGCCTCTCCACAGGCTACGTACCCATAGAGTGGTGCACAGCAAAGAGTATTCCACTCCACAAAGATGGAGCCACAACAGACCCCGGGAACTATTGCCCTATAAGCCTGACTAGCTTGGTCTGCAAAGCTATGGAGCACATTTTATTTATTTATTTATTTATTTATTTTACATTTGTTGACTGGGCTAGTCTAACTGGATATATATCCTTTTTCAGTAGTGGCCCGGGGAGAAAAGCAGTTAGAAAGACATAACTATATATATATATCTAATATACAACAACATACATGTAATATTGAACAGAGGATTTCAGATAATATTGGTCATGTCACTGTTAGCACATTCTTTCAGATCATTTCTATTTACAGAGCAAGTTAAAGTGATTTAAGATAGTATATCATGGAACTCATTAACAGAGACATTGGGAACCTCCAAACACTGGACCCTATCCAGTTCAGCTTTGTTAAGGGCAGATCATGCCTCCTAAACCTGGTGGACTTCTTTGAGACAGTTACTAAGGCTATAGACGAGGGAAAGGTGGTACACACAGCCTACCTAGACCTCGCAAAGGCCTTTGACACCATTCCCCATTCTGGTATTATAGACAAGCTCACCAGCCTGAACATAAACCCCTACATTACAAGATGGGTTGCCAGCTGGCTCATGGACAGAACCCACATGTTGAGAGTTGCAGGAGCTAGGTCCGATTCTAAACCGGTTACAAGTGGCATTCCCCAGGGCTCAGTCCTAGGGCCCCTCCTGTTTAGCATATACTTCTCAGAGGTACAGGCAAGCACAGGAGGACTATGGCTGATCACGTTCACAGATGACTGCAAACTAGGGGCTATAATTGACTCTTCGGCTGACACAGACATCCTCCAAAAGGGTCTAACTGAGAAGGATACCTCGTGTCAAAATCATGGCCTCAAGCTAAATGCCAAAAAATACATAGTCATCCCCTTTGGAAAAAACAAAGTACCCACAAACTACCACATAGGTGGTAGTCCCCTAAATACAGAAGACGTAATAAGGGATCTGGAGACCCAAGTAGATAGTAATCTCTCCTTTGATAATCACATTGCCAATGTGGTTAGAAAATCCTTCTATGTGGCCCACCTAATCACAAAAGGGTTCGCATCCAGATCAAAAGAGGTCATTCTACCCCTCTACTCATCTCTCATCAGACCCATCATAGAGTACAACGCCCCATTTGGGATGTACCTTACAAGACACCTGCAACAGCTGGAAAGACCACAGAAGTACCTCACCAAGAGGATCACTAGCCTCAAACAGATGCCTTATGCAGCTCTACTGAAGAAAATCCAGCTGTACTTGGTTGCATACCACCTACTCAGAGGTGATCTCTGCCTGACATACAAGGCCATGTCCAACCCAGAATTGATGGACATGCTCCACCTAAAGAAAACCATATCCCCTCGAGCCACATGCTCTAGGGATCTAAACCTCACCACAACAATAAATAGGATGTGCTGGAGGGATAGATTCCTGTCCCAGAGACTTCCCATGCTTTGGAACAAGATTCCAATCTACATTAGGCAGAGCTCCTCGCTAACACTCTTCAAGAGAAACCTTGACGAGTGGATGAGAAACAGAAAGTTTACCCCAGGATCACTTTGGTGGCTCTGCTGGACAGAGGCACAGGGAACTAATCTAAGGGGGTGGCAAAAGCCAACACATTCTAGCTAGGCTTATAAATGCCTTCGGGCAGATAGCCTAGTACCTACCTATGAACCTATGAACCTATAAACAAAAAGCTGAGATCCCTTATCAAATCCTCTAAAACCATCTATGAAGGCAGAATTGTGGCTGACACCAAAAACAACAACAAAGTCTTCTATAGCTATATCAGAAACATCAAAGCCAATACCCAGATTTGCTCTGAGTTATTGCACAATGGCAACTCCTATACTGACCCAACAGATATAGCCAACATACTAGCCGACAGATTCAGTGACAAGTCAGACTGTCAACCAGTCACGACTGGAGTCCCACAGGGCTCGGTCCTGGGCCCTCTCCTGTTTGGCATCTACTTCTCTGAAGTCCAGGCCAACATGGAAGGACTTTGGCTGACCAAATTCACTGATGACTGCAAGCTAGGAGTCATTATCAACTCCCCAAGTCATGCAGGCATCCTACAAAAGGGCCTCTCTGAGACCAATGACTGGTGTCGGAACCAAGGCCTGAAGCTTAACACCAAAAAAATGTGTGATTATCACCTTTGGAAAAAACTCATTTCCCACAAATTACCAGTTGATGGGAGCCCACTGAATACTGAAGGGGCCATAAGAGATCTGGGCACCCAGGTCGACAGCCACCTCACCTTCGACCACCACATTGCCACTGTGGTCAGAAAGTCCTTCTACATGGCACATCTTATAACCAAAGGTTTCACATCCAGGAAGAAAGAGGTCATCATCCCTCTCTACTCATCCCTCATTATATCAATCATCGAATATAATGCCTTGTTTGGCATGTACCTCACCAGACACCTACAACAGCTGGAGAGGCCAGAAAAGTACCTCACAAAAAGGATCCTAGGCCTTAAACACATGTCATACTTGGACAGACTCAAAAAACTTCAGCTGTTCTCAGTCTCTTATTGTCTACTTAGATGTAATCTCTGCCTAGCTTACAAAGCCATTCCAACCCAGCCCCACTTGAAATGCTACACCTAAAGAAATTCCAATCCCCTTGTGCCACACGCTCCAGAGATCACAACCTCATTACCACAAGTAACAGAACATGCTGGAGGGACAGGTTCATCTCCCAAAGACTGCACATACTCTGGAATAAGCTTCCCATTCATGTCAAGCAGGGCACCTTGCTAGCCCTCTTCAAGAGAAATCTTGACGAGTGGATGGGTAACAGAAAGTTCACTCCTGGGATCATTCCAGTTGCCCTATTGGATAGGGGCACTGTGAACTAACATCGGGCGGCACGGTGCCTGGACAAATTTTTTGTGCTAGGCTTGTAAAGGCTTTAGGGCCAATAGCCTAGCACACACCTATGAACCTATGAACATGGGAGGAAACCAGAGCACCCAGAGGAAACCCACACAGACCCTGAGAGGATATGCAGACGTCACACAGAAGACACCCCAGCCAAGAATCAAACTGGAGGATCTCTTGCTGTAAGGTGACAACACAAACCATTGCACCATTGCACTATTCAACACCATACAAACAAATATTATCTTCATAACCATAGTAGATAGATCTCCATCTGTAAGTATAACTTTTGTATGAGTGGATGTGATTTTCATCTTGCTGCAAAGCAGTTCTATAGATGTCACTTCATTTCTGAGATATTTCCATAAATATGATTTGTATGTATATTTGCATATTTCATTGAAAAATAATGTAAATATCTGCCAGGCAAACTTAGACCCCCAGCTAGCAGTGCAGTTTTTCAGCATTGTCTGGGCTTTCATTTGCTGCCACATAGTACTATATAAACACCTACTAATTTGAGTTATTAATATAATTAACAACATATGGGACATATTCATCATTTTTTTTTTCTGGAACATAAGTCTCACTTTCTCGGGTACCAAGTATCCATTTATCTAATGAGCCAATCCTAACCTCTACTGTGACTAGGCATGTAGAACGTTATTCCACAATGTATCCAGGTGAACAGTGTCAGATATTTAACTAAGTACATACGTATTATATATATGCCTAGTTTAGTAGTAAACCAAAATAAAACTGGTTGTACACACATAGCAGGTATCAGTAAAAACTTTTGTAACATTTTGTAAGCTCACTTTTGATAAGATGAAGTATTTGATACATATATATAGAAAGCTGCATATACATACTCTCTGTTTGGGTAACATTATTAACAGAAATATTAATACTGCACATATTAACAATTTGGCATAAAAGCATAAAAATAAAATCATGTTTTCTCACTTATTGCCATCTGTATTTGACCACTACTATTCACAAATCACCTATAGAAAGGATAGTCGGGTCACTGTGAATGAAAAGATTTTTTGGATAAACACCTACATGGAAAAATGTCCTGTTTTAAAAAATGGAAATGTGTAAAGCACCCAAGCCTTCTTTTGGGCACACATCTGTTCAGACAGGATGGTGTGCATTTGTCTAGATCAGGGAAGATAATTTTTGCAGCAGATATGTTGCAATATTTGACAAACACTAGCCAGGATTTTTGCCAGGTCAAAAATGTAACAGTTCACAGATAGCAACATTTGATATGTCTCTGATGGTTGTTAATGCTAGGAGCATTAATAACATTTTTTTATTAGAAAATGTGCTACGTTCCCACAAGATTGATGTCGTTATAGTTTGTGAAACATGGTTAAAGAACAATAACTGGAAAGCAGTTCTGTCAGGGTATAAATGTTTTTACTGTAACAGACATTCTAACAAAAAATCAGGTGGAGGTGTTATGATAGGGATGAAAGATAGCTATGAGACTTGTGATTATTACATGTTCAATGATAACACCAATACTATAGACTGTGTAACTGTGACAATAAAGACAACCCTGGAACATATAACAATTGTTGGAGTGTACAGACCACCAAAGTCAAGTGCAGATGACCTAGAGGAATTCATACATTTCTTACATGAAACACAGGAGGGAAGAATAATATTAGCTGGGGACTTAAATTTACCAGAAACAGACTGGAATAATATTGATTCAACAACGTTAGTAAAGAAATTATTCACAGAGAATATTCAGGAACAACAAATGCTTCAGATTGTAAAAAAAACTACCAGGGGACGGAATATACTAGATATTGTTTATGTTCCCAAAGAAATTACTGCAACTTCAAGTCAAGTTTTACCACCATTGATGTGCAGTGATCATGGGATCATAAAGGTTAATTTGTTGCTAGATAATTCTGCCAAACTGAAATCTAAGCCAATGCACAGAAGGTTAATTACAGATTATAGGGAAGCAAAACAGTAACTATATAAAACTAACTGGAGTGAGGTGTTCAGTGGAAAAACTGCAGATGGAATGTGGAAAGTTTTGAAAGAGAAATGGTTTGAGTGCAAAATGTCAAAAAAATGTTTAACATCTGGATCTAGGCACGCAACATCAGGGGGGTATATTTCCATAAGAACAAGATACCTGATTAAGGTGAGAGACAAAAAATATAAGAAATGGAAGAGAGGTCGAACTACAACTTTGAAAACTGAAATAAATGAACTAGACAAACAGATTAAGCATAGTGTTAGACAAGATCAAGAAAAATTTGAAGAAAATTTATATAAAGATATTGAGCATAATAGGAAACATTTTTATAGATACATAAGATGTGGAAGTAGTAAAGATACAAAAATTGATAAACTGTGTGCAGATTCTAATATTTATTCAGACACAACAGATTATAGATATATTTACAAAATCTTATGCAAAACAGTTTGGTTCCACAAAAGGGGTGTTAAGTTGTCCCAGTGACATCCAGGTAATCTCAGATACTGGAATCAAATTAGATTATATTGAAAAAGAACTGTGCAAACTGGATCCAAACAAAGTGCAGAGAGGAGACGGAATAAGTAACAATGCCCTGAGAACACTTAAGCAAGAACTTACACTGCCATTACATCTATTATTCACTAGGTCATATAAATATGAGGAGATTCCTCAAGATTGGAGACATGCACTTGTTAAACCTATCTTTAAGGGAAAGGGGAGTCGGACAAACCCAGAATCATATAGACCCTTAAGTCTATTTTCACGTTGTGGAAAAATAATGGAGAAGGTAATACTGAATAACTTATTGTCAGAACTGGATAGGTTGGGACTTGAAACCATATATCATCATGCATATGTTGAAAATAGATCTATTACCACCTGTAACATGATGTTCTATAACTATATAATAACAGCTATGAATGAAAAATTGTGCTGTGATATGATCTATATAGATTTAACTTCAGCATTTGACAGGGTCATGCACAAAACACTGATCAATAAATTAGTACAACTAGGTATTGATGTCCTGTTGATAAGATGGATAGCTGCATGGCTTACAAATAGGACATGGCAAGTATCACACACCAACTGGACAGGTGAAATCCTTGGTTACAGTCAAGGTGTCCCACAGGGCTCTGTACTAGGCCCTTACTTGTTTAGATTGCATCTTTCAGACCTTACTTTTTCATCTGAGGTGTTCTACAGTCTATATGCTGATGACCTGAAATTGGGTAAACTGATTACAAGTGTTACAGATAAGGCATGTCTGCAAAATAATTTGACTAAATTGGCCATTTGGGCACAGGAGAATAATATGTTGAGAAATACATCAAAACCTAAGCATATGAGATTTGGGAGACATAAACTGAAAGACGAATATTTAATACAGCACACAGTGATTGAAACTGTAGACTCATTTATGAACCTGGGTATATGGGTAGATTCAGCTATGAGTTTTTCTAATCATATCAACCAATTGGCTAATAATGGTTATAGAACTATAGGTTATATAAAAATATTTATAACGTCTAGGAAATCAAACATAATGAAGTCATTGTTTGTTAGTTACATTAGACCCAAACTTGAGTATGGAATAACAATATGGAAACCCTATAGGAAAACAAGCATGAATAAACTGGAACTAGTACAGCAGAAATATACTAAGGGCATCCATGGATGTGAAAATTTAAGTTATTATGAAAGACTAAAATATTTGAACTTGTACAGTGTCTCTTACAGATATTTAAGAGGAGATCTTATTCAGGTATATAGGGCATTTAGGCACAACTACCTCTGGGAATGTTTGTGGTTATCAAAAATACTAGAGAATCGTCAGATAACCTATGTAGAAGATTGTATAGGAATGAGAAATGTACTAATTGGTTCTCTGACAGAGTAGCTGATGCTTGGAACAGACTACCAAATTACATTAAAGCAAATATTAGTTTAGATATTTTTAAGAACATCCTGGGCATTTATTATGGGAACAAGTGTTTTGGCATATTGGCAAGCTAGAAGGGCTTTAATGCCTGTGCTTGAAACATTTGTATGTATGTATGTATGTACTAGACATTCCTGAATTGTGTGCTGAACTGACTGGTGAAATATTGTTCCACCATGTTATTATATTGGCACTGCCTGACATATTTACATACAAATGCAAATATGAATAAATACCATATTTATTCTAAACAGCTATAAATATCTGCCAAGTTAGCAGTGGGACCTTTCCCAGTATTGCACAAGCTTTCATTTGATACCATGAAGTACCATATAAACAAACTCCTTATGGGTTAAGTTATTAACATAAATATTGCTTTCTGCAAAGTCACACTTTAGATAATCTCTTATACTTTAAACAAATTGCTAGAAAAACAAGTTTTGTATTACTTCACATTTTATAGAAGGGAATGTAGTCCTCAACTACTATGAAAAGACCAACTTATATGAAAAAAAAATAGCTGCAAACCAGACCAAGAGAGGCATCTTATCTAAATATTTTATGAAATGTCTTCCCAGAGAAACAAACACTGAAAGAAGCTGCATCCGTTTCCTTGAGAGGTCACATAGACATCTCACAATCCCATTTGCTGGTCTGCAGTCATGTCTGACATCATCTGCAATCCAGCAAATTGGATTGCAAGGCAGCTGTGTGTGCCCTCAGAGAGTATCTGGAAACAGGCTAGAGAACACAACCAGAAGGGAGTTTTGCAATATGAATAAAATGCATTTGTTTTAGTTTTTAAAAAATTTCAAGTCATCAGAATGGATGGGAAACATAATCAGCCAAATAATGTCAATAAAAGGTACAAAAGGATATCTTTTTTCTTCTGTTTTTTAAATGGACCCTATTGATTTTTACAGCATGCAGTTAAACATGCCCAGTCCTAGAACATAGTGATCGTGATTGCGCATCACTAACTGCTTGCACATGGGAAGCATTTGATTTTTAAAGCTGGGTGTGCTCAAGGAGGCTGTAGTGTGGGAAGAAGTGCTTATTTTAAGAACCTGCACTGTAGGCATAAACAGGCAGACAATGTAAACTGTACTACAGGCATGAATGAGTTAAACACAGATGCATCACTGATTTCCTTACTAGTTGAAAGTGAATCTCATAAAAATCGGGAGCACGGTTATAAAATCTCATCTTAACGTTAAAACATTCAATAACACCTAGTAAAACTTCATCTTGTTGAGTTCACATTGTCCAGGCTTGTCTTATTGCTCTAATTTTCCTTATAAATGCATCCTTTTTCTGTTTGGAGCCACAAGATTCTTAATCACAAAGACTCCTCAACTGGTTCAAATCATCTGAGATTCCTTTTCATTGATCTTGTTCCTTGAGGTTATGGGCTTCTGTTATTGTGTGGATGTGTAATTCCCTTTGTTATTTTCCTTCAACCCCCTGTATGGAGCTACATATTTTCTTTTATCTTCATACCATCTTCTTACCCACTTTCTCTGACTCAAGATGAGACTCGATTTGAAAGAAAAAAATGATGACTTGGTTATATTTGTATATGATTATGACACCAAGAGTTGTATTCATGAAGCTATTAGCTGTTAGGAGTTATGATGGGAAACACTTTCTAGAGAGTACACTACATTCTCTACTATAAAAAGGAAAGCAATGGAATGTAAAGTAGAAGCTCCCTAGTTGACCACCTCCCTACATTGACCACTTCCTTAAGTTGACCTAATTTTCATAGACTGGACATGCACCACATGTACTCAACGGACCGACCTCTCTATATTGACCATCTCTGTAAGTTATATCTTGACCACTTAGACTGTGACACACAATATTAATTTCAACTCTATAACCTGACCAGTTGAGTCCACTCTACACCAAGGGGTAGAAGGTGTGGACTTTGCCCCTTAGTTGTATTATTTTTTCTTTAGTATAAGTTCTTTTTTAATGTTTTATTATTACCATGTGTTGGATTAGGCCTAACGTCCTATTGTTTAGCACATGTTGCTGAAGATTTTTTAACGTGAAGGACTAGTCTGAATTGTATATTGAAAAATTTTACAGTTAATCGAGACATGATGGCCCAAAGGAAAGAACTCAAACAGCTGACATTGAAGGAAAAAGTTGATCTTCTACATTTACTGGAAAGCGGCAGCCAAAGAAAGACGGCGGAACATTTTGGTGTTAGCAAGACCACAGTTAGCAACGTCCAAAAATGTAAACATGAGTACTTGGAGAGAGAAAAAGGAGGAAAACTTCCCTCAATGAAGTCAGTAAGGCCACATTAAACTGGTTCAAACAAATGAGAGCAGTTAACACCCAAACTTCGGGGGTGATGATCCAAGAAGTTGCTAAAGAATTTGCACAGGAATTCGGCATAGCAGATTTCCAAGCATCAAGTAGTTGGCTCAAGAAATTTAAACCGCGACATGAGATCTCCCAGAAAGTCATGTGTGGTGAATCCAGTGTAGTTCCTTTAGAAGTTGTGGAAGAGTTCATAAAAAAAGTTCCTGGACTTCACCAGAGGCTTCAAAGATGACAACATCTTTAACGTTGATGAGTGCGGACTCTTTCAAGGCGATGAATGACAGGGGCCTCATCATGAAGGGTGACAAAAGTAAGAGCGGAAAAAACTTTCCAAAGAATGTTTCACAGTTCTGCTTTGCGCTAGCTCAACTGAAGAGAAACTAAAGCCCTTGATGATTGGTAAAGTGACAAAACCACTCGCATTCAAGAACCTGAAGCCCAAAGGCCTCCCTGTCACTTGGAGATCAAACAAATGCGCATGGATGACTGGTGCCCTATTTGACGAGTGGGTAAGGGGTATTGACTGGGAAATGAAGAAGAAGAAAAAGTCTATTCTACTAACAGTAGACAACTGTCATAGGTTCATAGGTTCATAGGTGTGTACTAGGCTAATGGCCCTGGGGTCTTTACAAGCCTAGCCATAGGATTACCCTGGCATAGTGCCACCCAACCTTAGTTCCCAGTACCTTTGTCGAGTAGAGCCAGTGGTGTTCTCCCTGGGGTGAATTTTCCGTTTCCCATCCACTTATCAATATTTCGCTTGAAGGGGGTCAGCTAGGTACTCTGCTTGACATGTATGGGAAGTCTGTTCCATAGCATGGGCAGTCTCTGGGTTATGAACCTGTCCCTCCAGCATGTTCTGTTAATTGTGGTAATGAAGTTGAGGTCTCTGGAGCATGTGGTGTGGAGTGATTGGGATTTCTTTAGATGCAGCATTTCTAACAGAACTGGGTCAGACATGGCTTTGTAAGTCAAGCAGAGATCGCCTCTATATAGGCGATATGAGACAGAGAATAGTTGGAGTTTTATGAGTCTGTCCATATAAGACAAGTGTTTAAGGCCTAGCATCCTCTTTGTGAGCTACTTTTGCAGCCTCTCCAGTTGTTACAGGTGTCTAGTGAGGTGCATGCCAAATGGGGGAAGAGTAGAGGGAGACAATGACCTATTTCTTCCTGGATGCAAAACCCTTAGTAATGTGATGTGCCACATAGAAGGACTTTCTCACCACAATGGCAATGTGGTGATCAAAAGAGATGTTGCTGTTAACCTGTGTTCCCAGATCTCTTATAATGCCTTCTGTGTTCAGTGGACTACCATCAATGTGGTGATTCATGGGAACTGGGTTTTTCCCAAAGGGGATGACGACACATTTTTTGGCATTGAGCTTAAGGCCATGGTTCTGACACCAGTTGTTGGTCACAGTGAGGCCATTCTGTAAGATGTCAACATCACTTGGAGAGTTAATAATAGCTCCCAACTTACAATCATTTGTGAACTTTGTCAGCTAGAGTCCATTCATGTTGGCCTGGACTTCAGAGAAGTAGATACCAAACAGGAGAGGACCGAGGACCGAACCCTGTGGGACTCCACTCGTGACTGGTCAGCAGTCTGACTTGGAGTCAGCTACTTTCACACTGTGGGTTCTATCTGTGAGCCAGTTTGCAGCCCACCTAGTGATATAGGGGTTGATGCCAAGCTTAGTGAATTCTTCTATGATTCCTGAGTAGGGAATGGTATCAAAAGCCTTGGCCAGATCAAGGTAGGCTGTATGAACCACCATGCCTTCATCCACAGCTCTGGTGACTGACTCAAAGAAGTCATCCAAGTTGAGCAGGCATGATGTACCTTTCACAAAACAAAACTGTGTGGGATCCAGAGTTTAGAGATTCCCTATATTCCTGTTTATTAGGTCCATGATGATGCATTCAATAGCTTTGCATTTCAGACTAGTCAGGCTAATGGGGCGATAGTTCTCAGGGTCTGTAGTTGCTCCTCCTTTGTGGTTGTCTTTACTTCACCTTATTCCACATGACTTTCCTCCTTCTGTTGTAGAGTTTGTTTATGGCAGGGGACCACCAGATTGGCTTCCTTTTTTTTGAGGAGAGTATCTTAGTTCTATTGGGTATGGTGAGATCCATGCATTTGTATATGTGTTCGTATAGTGCATTGGTGTATGATTCTGCAGTCTCGCAAGTATTCTCCATTTGCATGGGTGTTGTGAAGTTAGCCACCTCTGATTTTAGGATCCCAAAGTTAGCTTTGGAGAACTTTTTCATGGTGGTTACCTTTCCTGGGGGGGTGGGAGGGATGTTGATTTCCAAGGTGATTAGTTTGTGGTCAGATCTAACCAGGGAGGAGCTGACTGTTGGTGTAGAGCAATGGTCGCCCATGTTAGTAATGACCAGGTCAAGGATGTTGCTACCTCTAGTGAGGGTAAGAACGAGCTGGTCCAGGGCATTGGAATTAATGAACTCCAGGAAACGTTGGGCAAGTGTACTGGTACATGAGTAGTTTACCCAGTTATTGTAGGGGTAGCTGAAGTTGCCTAGTAAGGGAGTGTTAGGTTGGACCCTAATATTCTCCAGGGTGTTTAGGAACACGGCGTGCAAGTCCTGGGACATGGTTGGGGACCTATAGCAGGCTACGACCTGAATCACTGTCTTACCCAATGTTAGCTGCACCTAAAGTATCTCTGATGCGTTATGTTTGCCTACCAGTCTGGAGGTGTGTGCATCCTTTATGAATATGGAAACACCACTGCCTTTGGAGCTTCGGTCTAAGTTCTGGCCATCTGCAAGTGAATCATCTCACAAACGTGACACTGAAAATTTTGCCTCCAAACACAACCTCAAAAATCCAACCCCTTGACTAAGGCATCATCAAAACATTTAAAATGCACTACTCAGCCCAACTCCTGCAGTGGGTCATTACTAAAACACAAACCTGTGGTCCACCTGTGGAAGCAACTTCATCTGCTGCATCAGTTAATGCTCTGGATGCTGTCCTCTGGATCAGTTCTGCTTGGAATAAAGTTCAGCCAGAAATGATACAGGAGTGTTTCAAGATGTTTAGATTTGTGAAAAACACGTACAATGCACAACCACTGCTCATAAGGACATCAAAGATCAAGGCGAAGACGTGACAGTAAAATTTTAATAGCAACAAAACACCGACTAAGCGCTTTCGCCAACAAATGGCATCATCAGTCAGTGTACTCACACAAAAACATCGTATTTATACAGATTAATTAATCAACCAATCTTTGAATTAACAAATCAACCAACCAATGAACCCCAACACTTAACTGGCATTAAATAATGCACAACTTTACTTTTTCCTGTTAAAACTAAATAAAACGTTCTTAAAAGGATGCAGCAGCAGAGAACTACATGTATATTTACATAAACATAGTCACAATGAAACATAAAAAATGTGTGTATATATAGTTGCTGTAAATAAAGATGTAAATATATTTTGTAAATAAAATAAAAAAATATATGAATAAATGTAAAAATGTAAAAGTAAAAAATATATATATATAACTGAAGACTCCTGGTACATTAAATTAAACTAGATTTGTATTTTAATACTGGTTTAATAGAAATAAAATCATTAATACCAGGAAATCTTGTGGCATTTAATCGAAGCTGCCATTCAACCTCCTTAGTTGCTACCCTATTACTAATATCACCACCCTGGTCAAGGAAGACCCTGTCAACTACAAAAAATAAAAACTTTTTGAATTCATTACACCTGCAACTATGCACATACAAGGCATTATGTTCATCCTTCTTCTTCAAACACCTCAAATGTTCACTAATTCTGTCACGCAATCTACATGTGGTCATCCCAACGTAGAATGCGTCACAAGAAATACATGTGGCAATGTAAACCAGGTTTCTAGTATTACAATTGCATACCCCTGGACATGCCAAAGTATGTCCATATCCTTTCACACACAAGTAAGAACCCTCTGCAATGAATCGGCAACATCTACAACTGCCACATTTAGACATCTGGGACTTCTTGTATCTATGTTCTTTCTCAAGTATTTCTTTCAAGTTATTACCCCTACTGTAAACAATCCTAGGTACCATACCCAATATTTCCTTGGTTGTATCCCCCAAACAAAGATTCCATGCGTTCCACAATGCCATGCTTATTTCCGAAGATTTCTCATTAAATTTTAGAATAAAACATGGTCCTTGGGAACAAGTTGCCTTCTTTGAAACCTGGTTTTGGTCAACCTCGTTCAAGGCCAATGTGCTTTTAATAATTGGAAAATAAATAGAACATCTCTTCCTGTAAATTTCCTTCTTGACCTTTAAAAGTAATTTGAGTGGATATCCCCTATCCAGTAACATACCAATTAATTTATAAATTTCTTGTTTAAATACCTCGTCATCACTAACTAATCTTGAAATACGTGCCATTTGCCCTTTAACAACACCTTTTCTCTGGTGATAGGGATGGCAACTCTTAAAGTGTAATAAAGAGTTTGAATAGCTTTCTTTTCTATATAATGTACTAGATAAGCCACCCTCATTTTTAATGATAGTTAAATCCAAGAAGTTTACTCTATCACTGTTCCACACATGGGTGAATCTCAAAAAACTAGTGGTGCTATTCAAATATTGAACAAATTCATTAGCACTACATTCCTCTCCATCCCATAAAATAAGTAAATCATCTAAAAACCTATTGTATAATACAATTTTGGTGGAGAATCTGGATGGAAAGACAAAAAGCCTCTCCCATGTTAGTAGAACCAAATTGGCAAACACTGGGGCACATTTTGCCCCCATTGCAACACCAGAACTTTGTTGAAATATTTCCCCTTCAAATTTGATGAAATTATTTTTAATAATGATTTCCATCAAATCACAAACAAGGTTTATTTTAGTCTTATTGAAACTTTGACACAGGAGAAGACTGTCACGAAACATCTCTAAACCTTCTATATGGGGGATAACAGAGAATAAATTAACAACATCAATTGTCAAGAATCCATAAGATCTTGAATGTATCCCTAAATCCCGCAGTCTCTCAAGACAATGCCACGAATCTCTTAATATATGCGTCACATCTTTTACTACTGGTTTGCATAACTCATCCACAAATGCTGCAAGGGGTTCTGTTTTTGAACCCCTTGCTGCTACAATAGGTCTGAACTGCAAATTTTCAACGCCTTTGTGCACCTTTGGTATGCCAAAGAAACTTGGCATAACCGGGTTTTTCACATTAAGAAAATTGAATTCAACCTCTGTTATCTCCCCTTGATATAAAGCATCCAGTAAAAATAAGTCAATACTATTGTAGGCAACATTCACCTCATTAACAGAGGCCCTAATGTATGTACTATCATCTTCAAGGATTGTCATCATAGATGTATAGTAATCAATATTGTTCATTAAAACCATACCTCCGCCTTTATCAGGACGCATACATCTAATATTGTTGGAGAATCTAATTTCCTTCAAAAAAAGTCTTTCTTGTAAAGATAAATTATCACTAACCACATTTTTGAACCCACATATCCTCCTTACCTCAAGATCTAAAAATTTTTCCAAAGCAATAAATTCATTTGAGGTAGGGGGAATAAACGTACTCTTTCTTCTAAGCCCAGAGTTAACTAAGTTGTCATCACCCAAGTGAAGCTGTTTATTATTGTGGAAATAAACTTCCAAACTCAGTTTACGTATGTATAATTTCACATCAATCAAAACCTGGGCTATATCTAACTTAAAATTGGGTATAAAACTAATACCCTTAGTAAATAATTGGAAATGATTGTCACCAACATCAATATCTGTGTAGTTATATATATAAAAACCACTTTGTTTCAATATTTTACAACTTGATTGAACTGCAGAATTGGGCATCATGCAATCATTGTCACCTGTGGTGTTCACATTATTTCCAACAGTGTCATTCATCACATTCACAGCCTGTTCTCCCAAGGCTGTATCATGTAACTTAGAATAAGCAACCACCAACTTAGAATCTGTATCAAAACTATTAATGTTGGAATTTTCTTCCAATAAGACTAGGTTTGTATCATTTCCATGTGTACATACCTCGTGGGATAAACCCTCCCTAAAACTAACTGTTGCTGCATCATAAGAACATAACTCGTTGTATAATGTAAATAAAACGCAATTACTACTATCATTAACACAATCAAAACTGCCATTGATTTCTAATAACGTCTTTGTACAAACCCCGCCCTCCCCCCACAGTTTGTTTGTCCGTAAAAGCAGGCCTCTGTTCCCTGTTCATCAACCTCTCCGACCTGCGTGGGACCGGGGGTTGTTCCAAAAAAACCTGTTCATCAAGCACAACACAGTCAGGTGCAAATTCAACATGCTCTGTCCGTGAATTGACCCCATATTCAGTGTACAACCTGAATTTGTGAATATTGTTTTTATTATTATTAAATCCACTGCGCACCCTACTGTCCGGTGGGTATGCACACTTGTGCTGATAATCAAACGTGTCTCTAGCAAGTTTCCTTTGTTTAACAGTTTTGTTTTTCATAACAAAGGATTCCAAATTTCTCAAAACCCTTTGAAAGTTGGCTTCATACTGAAAAAACAAAAGATCCGTGGTAATACTATGGTGTAACTTGGTAATATCTTCCCGTAATGAAGTCAACTTAGCACAATTGTTATTAATAATGATTTCAAGCATGTCCAAACCAGCTTTATCAAACAAAACAACAATGTCTCTATAAGCTTCCGAACCAATATCTATACCCATAGGAAGCTTCCACAAGCGTAATCCTTTGGGCACATGTTTAAGTTCCTTAGATTGTTTGAGAAACAAATTGTCGAGTTGTAAAGCTTTAAATTTAGTACAAAGTTTGTCATACCTTGAAATTTGATCTTTCAAATCTAAGAACTCCATGGGATGAGAATTAAATGATCCACTATGAACGCCCAACTCCGGTGCTTCAAACCAAGTTTGTAAATCATGGCTCTTCTTGTTGTTCGTCACTGAGCTAGAAGGAACACGTGGTTCAGATACATCACGATTGGTTGTTATCAACTGTGGAACGCTTCTTTCATTAGAGTTAGAAGCAACAGCAGATATAACGCGTGGATCACACTGCTCTTGATTAGTCCTATCAGAATTACTTTTACCTTTAGAATCTTTAGTATTACCATTAGCATTAGCGACAACATCCGAAAAAGTACTCTTAGTTCTGGTTATTTGCCCAGGCTTAGGGAACGACGATGATAAAACAGGTGAATGCATGGTAAATAAATCAACTTGAGTATCAGTCGGACTAACAGCCGACGTTGACCCCTTGTCTTCACTGTTCTTTTCATATATTTTAAGAAGTTTGTTCACAGCTAAAGAAAGTTCTTTAAGGACACTCTCCATCACGCCAAAGCACAATCACCAAAACGAACGAATGGCAGGGTCGAAAAAAGCCAAAAAAATTCAATAAAAATCCCAAAAAAGGACACAGTCTTCTAGAAAAACACGTACAATGCACAACCACTGCTCATAAGGACATCAAGGATCAAGGCGAAGACGTGACAGTAAAATTTTAATAGCAGCAAAACACCGACTAAGCGCTTTCGCCAACAAATGGCATCATGTTTGGATTTGTCACAACCCAAGAGGACGATGTTTTGGCCCCATCAGACAGTCCATCTCCCATGGCAGACTTCAAAGGAGTAGATTTTAAAGGTTTTGTTGCAATGGATGATGAGGTGGCAACCTGTAATGAACCTGACTCAGAAGCAATTTTCTAAGCAATATTGGCCAAATACAGACCAGTGTAAAAGTGCATGAAGCAGTTGATGAAGTGGAAGAAGCAAGGCAGGATGACACAGAATTTGCAAAGACTCCAAAAGAAGAGGATTTCAGGCATCTGATAACACAGTTGAAGTAATTTCCTGTGGAAAAATGCCCAGGTATGCTAAGTGGTGTAGCCAGCACTGAGAGTGCTTTCTCCACTTAACTTTGTAATAAGAGTAAGAAACAGACCAAGATTGACTCTTTTTTCAGAAAGAATGATTAAACCATGAGGAAACAGTAAATGTATTGATTTTGTATGATACTGTATGTATAATTTTGTGGTGTTTTGATTATGTATGATTTTGTATGATATTCTCCAATAAAAGCTGTACAAGAAAGTAAAGTACATGTACGTATCCATACAGTAGGCCTAGTTTCTTATGTTGACCACCTCCATATGTTGACCAGTTTGTTACAGTCCCTTGGGTGATCAACTTACAGAGGTTCTACTGTATAATCAAATTAAGCATAGCTTTCTCTTACAAACTTTTATAGTAAGCTAAATTTAAACAATGACGTGCATTGATGTAATTTTTCTAAGCCTCTAGTACATATTAGATACTCAAGTACTATCAGGCCCATTTACATAAGACAGTGTTATACTCCAAACTATCATCTTACATGGGCCTTGTTATGTGCTCTCCTTGTCTTATAATGAAATTGGCATGTGTCAGCTCCTTTTAACGTCTCTTGTCACATGTCTCTGCTATGAGGCAGAATTCTATGCATGTTGTAACCAGCACACAAACGTGTTTCAAAGGAAGTTCTGTCAGTACATAACTGCACTCTGAAAATCCATGGTGTATCAGAAGAACGTGTTCGTGTACAACACATTCATTTGCATATTCACAGATTCTGGGTAACTGCAATCCATCTCTTTCAGTTTAGAAATACATACAAAGGTCCATGTAAAGAGATGGATGCACATTACATGACCATATATAAAATATTATGTTCATCAATATCTAACAGCAGCAGTCTGTTTGAAAGTCAATAACCTAACAATTGAATAAACAAGAAAAGTACGCTACCTTACATGCCCCAGTAACCTTTGTCTTAGATATAAAATCACCTGTCTGTTCCCTTTTTCCTATCCTGTTATGGTTTCACATCTTATTTCTGAACTCCACCTCCTTTCAACAAGCATTCTACAAATGACATTGTAAAGATGCTCTGTCTATAACACGGACCATTCCTAATACAAAATAAAATTAAATCTCAGTGAAGAACACAATTTTGCCTAGAAAAGGTATCCTAAATAACATCATCAACACACCCAAGTAACCACTGAGTTTACCTAATTTCTCAGAACCATCTTTTGCGTCCAGTAGAGTGACTATTGATAACCTGGATAAAATAATTTCTATCCATAATTAACTCCAAAATGCTTTATTACCAAAGGAATAAGCAAAGTAAAATCAGAAACAAAATTATTTATCAGTCAATTCATCATATTTGCATGCTTTGATGAAAATTACAAATGGCACGTAGATCAAGGATAAAACTTGAGTGCGTGCATTCTTTATTAAGTTATAGTTGGTGGTAGACCATAGCTATTACAACTGAATTAATAACCAGCTATAACACCAGCTTAAACCCTGGACCTCCGTCCAATAATATTAAAATCTCTGACTCTTTGATCAAAATTGAATAGATACCCACAAATTCATACTAGGACATACCATTGCTCATAGTATTTGCAATAAATTCCCACGTATTCACATATGGATTTGATATATCAAACCACTGTAAGGCAATTACTGAAACCCAACTAAAACTATGCATAAAAGACACCAAGATTATTCTTCCTAGCTTACAGCCATTATGGAGATGACAGACAACATAAAAGGGCAAGTATCATCTCCATCATGCATCCAGAGGTACTGTCCAGCGCCTTCAATTCCATGAAGCTAATGATGTCCACATCAGATACCCACTGCCAATATCTGCAATGAGCAATTCTGCTAAACATTTCATAAAAAGCTACATATATGTCCCCCTGATTCACCAGTTTATACAAATGAGGATGCGCTGTGATGGCTACCTTACAGCATCTTGATGGAGATAATTATTACAAGCGATTTCAGTAATGACTGGAAGTGAACATCTGATAAACGTATACAGTCATCTATACAACACTTTGTCCTTACTCAACACATTACTCATACAACAAAAACAGATAAATATGCAGGAGGGGTAGCCTAAACAAGATACTCTCATTTATCCTAGTAACATTTTATCAGCAGGAGTAATATCAATTATATTTAAAGACCATCAAGCTGTCTTTAGCTGCTTGAACAATGTCCCTTATGTTACCCTCAGAAACACACAAAACATTGACACCTCTTGATTTGTTAATGTTTTCAATAAAATACGATAAATCCTGTGCTGTTCTTAGACCTTGGTGAGGTAATCCAGTCAGTCATCAGCCTTTCTTTCTTTAATATATTTAATTATGTAGCCTCTATCTGAAAGAAGAAAGCTGTGATGAAAATGCTGCCATGAGTCACATTAGAAAGTGCACTGACTCAAGGTAACCATTCACTAAGCATTGTCATGTCCTCAAAGATGTTAAATCTTACTTGCATTGCAAACAACTCTGCAACAAAGCAAAGTCTGAACTTGTACATAGCAAAAGAAAAAGCTCTATGGCCTAATGAAATACCAGTGAAAACAACTTCATGCACATAATTAATTTCCTCAAACCTACAAAAGCACATCAGACAGACCTTTGTGCCAGTCCTCTAGATGAAATGACTCGTTTCTGTCAAGATGTCGCCCTTATTTCTTCAGCTATAAATACCACAGCATGGTAAGCTACAATAGCACAGCTGGCATCACAGAACATCTTTCCCCAAATCTTAAGCTCTCATATCTCTTACAGAATCATGAAATCATAGAATTTACAAGGCAACTGGGCCATGTGTCAGTTATCCCTTATCAGTGGGTCTATATTATATGAACAAATGCTTAAAATGTTGAGTATGGCATGCTCGACAGCTTTTAAGTGAAAGTTCATCTAAGCAAAACCCCATAATGTAGAAACAAAGAATTTCGAAAACTTATAGTTGGCCAGCCATCAGGAAGCCAACATCTGATGGTTAAAATGTATTGTACACCATTAAACCAACCCCCCCCCCAAAAAAAAAAAAAACAAATCAACAAACAAAATAAAGTGGGGGCGTCATCCCCACACCACCCAACGTGGGGGCTCTGCCCACCACACACACCCCCATTTAAAAATACCAACTCTGAGATCGCACCACAGTGGAGGACTGTCATAACTACACAGGGTGAATGATGAGACCGTACCACAGTGGAGGACTGTAAGAACTGCTAGACAAGGTGAACGTTCTGATGTCAGCCGTAGGCTTCCTGACGACTGGCCAACTATAACTTTTTCAAACTCCTTGTTTCAACATTCTTAAGTTTCACTTAGATGAACGTTTGCTTAAAAACTGTATTGCATGTCATACTCGACATTTTAAGCATTCATTGATTTAAGAGGGAACCTTATCAGTATCTACCCACAGATCTTACCTTCTTTTTCAAGGAGAATTAGGCCAAACATGCCACAGTTGACTTTATGAATAACTTATCTAGTGTTCACTGGACTGTTGGATTTTTGAGAAATAAGAGGTCTGCATTGCCAGATCCCTAACAGTCCAGAAGGTAAAGCGAGGCATAGATTGCACCTAAGGAGTCTACAGGACACTGAAAACAGAAACAAGTCCTCCAGCCTCTCTTCATAGGATCATAGGAAGTCACTAGCCTAATGGCCCTGGGGCCCTTACAAGCCTAACCAAGAGTTTATCCCCAAAAAGAAACCTCAGTCAGCACCTGTCACCCAGATCAGCCTCTTGGTAGCTCAGGTCCTTTTATGCCCATGATCATTTTTGTCAGGAGTCTTTGGGGTCTGTTTCATAAGATACATTCCAGGGGGGGGGGGGGGGGGGCAATGAATTTGATGATGGGCCTGGTCATTACAGAAAGTAAAGGAGTAAGGACCTGTTCTAGGGGAAATGCCCCTTGCAATCAGAAGTGCCAATTAGAAGGATTTGCCGACCATTGTTGAAGCATGATGATTAAAGGAAAGGGAGTTATCTACACATGTTCCAAGGTCTTTAAACAACATGTTCATTGGGGGGCGTTTTCTGTACTAAAGCAGGACTGTGGATTTGTTTGCCAATTGCAACAATATTGCATTTTTAGCATTTAGCTTTAGCCAATTTTCGGAACACCAGATATTAACATGTGTAAGTTCACATTGCAATTTCTGCATATCCGAAGGGGATATAAGTATAACATCCAGTTTACAATCATCTGCATAGTGAGTCTACTCCACCACAGTTCCATGTTCTGATATGGAGATCAGAGAAGTATATACTAAATAGCAGAGGTCTCAGCATGGATCCCTGTGGTACCACCGATTACTTTTATGTTCTCTGAGGACACACACGTCACTTTCCCAATGTAGGTTCTGTCCTTCAGCCCACTGAGCTATAAATCTAACTGCATAGGGATCAATTTGGAGTGTATTTAACTTGCAAACAGTGTTGGCATGTGGTATGGTATCAAATGCCTTAATCAGGTCAAAGAATTGTAGGAAGTTTGTACATTTGAAGTTTTTGAATATTATGATATTTGCAATTGGTGATTTAATGACTTTGAAAGAGAGGATACCAGTTTATGGTCAGACTTGACTGGGGAAGGGTATACAAGTGAAATACTGGATCTAGATGTTATATTTGTAAAAACTAGGTCAAGAACATTTTTTTATCTAGTGGGTTGTTTGATTATTTGATCTAGGTAATTCTTGTTTATGAAATCTATTAATTGTGAGGCATTTATCTCATGATTTATCGACAGGTAGTTAAAGGCTCCCAGGATGATGGAGTCTTTACTTACTGGAAGTTCATTTTTTGTATTTAAGAAATGAGTATGGTTTTGTGGGTCATTGATTGGGTTCTGTACCATGATGTGATCTGATATTTAGAGTGTGCTCTCAATAAGTTTGGTGGGTCTCTCAGTAAGTTTTTGTGCCTTGAAGTAATGTGGTCTTTAACAAATATGGATGCTCCACCACAGTTCCATTAGGTCTAAAGACATGGTAGGTGCAAAATTTGCACTTTTAAACCAGTTTTCAGCAATAATGCATACATCATTGGGCTCCAAATGCTGGAGGGCTTCAAGGACAGGCAATTTGTTATTTAGACACCTAGTAATGAACAGCATTACACTGACATAATCTGGTGCTTTGTTTGTTTTGTTTTTAAGGTTGGGAGATCCATTATCTGAACTCAGCCTAAAAAGGGCAGCACATGAGCAACAAACTCTTTAGATGATTTCCAGAAGCCCTAGAAAAGGAGGTGTAAGGTAGGGCTCTACATTAGTTCATCCCATGCTGACAGATACTGGATCCCTCTAGAGTGACACCAGCTACTCAGCCAGTTATTGGAATTGATCATTTCCTTAGACACCAGCATCATTCATAGTGAAGATAGAATTCTACACAGTACCAGAGCCATTCCAGCATTTGTGAAATGCAATGAGAGCTCATAAATGTCTCTCTGAATATCCTTTGTGCTGAGGAAGGATGCAGAGTATATTGGGAAAAAGATGCTAAGGATGAAGCTGCCAGGTAACAGGAAAAGAGGGAGGCCTAAGATAAGGTTTATGGATGTGGTGAGAGAGGACATACAGGTGGTTGGTGTGACAGAGCAAGATGCAGAGGACAGGAAGAAATGGAAACAGTTGATCTGCTGTTGTGACCCCTAATGGGAGCAGCCGAAAGAAGAAGAAGAAGAATTACTTCTTCACCACTTTGTCTCCTTTCGATTTATGCAATTTTTAGAGCTAATTAAATAAGTTGGGCTTGTTTTATTTCTTTCCCTTTGCTGGAAATGGAAGTGTTGTTTTTGTCCAATCACTTGACTGAATTCATTAATTTTTTTGTTGCATCCCTAAATCTACTGTTTTCCCTGTGTTGTATCCCTAAATCTACTGGATTCCTTATGTTTTAGCTGTTTCTGCCATTTTTAGCAACATTTAAACAAGTTTTAACCATTTTATTTCATTTTCTTTGCTGGTAATTGAAGTGTTGTATGGTATAATCACCTGACTTCTTCTTTCGGCTTTTCCTGGTTAGGGGACGCCACATTGGAACTCCGGTCCGCTAATGATTGGCAGTTGATTTTTATGGTGTCAAGGTGCCAGCCCAATGCCCAACCTTCAACAAAGGCACGCCCATTCACGCATGTCTTTCAAACTCCACTCTTTTTCCCAATATACTCTGCATCCCTCCTCAGCACATGTCCAAACCAACGTAATCTTGACTCTCTGGCTTTGTCTCCAAACCTTCCAACCTGGGCTGAGCCTCTAATATATTTATTCCTAATCCTGTCCATCCTCCTCAAACCCAGTGCAAATCTTAACATCTTCAACTCTGCCACGTCAAGCTCTGACTCCTGCCTTTTTGTCAGTGCCACTGTCTCCAACCATATAACATAGCTGGTCTCACTACCCTCTTGTAGACCCTCCCTTTCACTCTTACTGGTACTCGTCTGTCACAAATCACTCCTGACACTCTTCTCCATCCACTCCATCCTGCCTGTACTCTCTTCTTCACCTATCTTCCACACTCACCATTACTCTGAACTGTTGATCCCAAGTACTTGTACTTGTACTCATCCACCTTTGCCACCTCTACTCCTTGCATCCTCACCATTCCTCTATCCTCCCTCTAATTCACACACATGTATTCTGTCTTAGTCCTGCTGACCTTCATTCCTCTTCTCTCTAGAGCATATCTCCACCTCCCCAGGGTCTCCTCCACCTGTTCCCTACTCTCACTACAGATCACAATGTCATCTGCAAACATCATAGTCCATGGGGACTTCTGTCTGATCTCGTCTGTCAACCTGTCCATCACCATTGCAAATAAAAAAGGGCTCAGAGCTGATCCTTGATGTAACCCCACCTCTACCTTAAACACATCCTTCACTCCCACTGCAGACCTCACCGCTGTCACACTACCCTCGTACATATCCTGTACCACTTTTACATACTTCTTTGACACTCACAACTTCCTCATACAATACCACAACTCTTCTCTAGGTACCCTGTCATATGCTTTCTCTAAATCCACAAAGACACAGTGCAACTCCTTCTGACCTTCTCTGTACTTCTCCTTCTTTTTCATTTTATTTCGCTTTTTCTTTTTCTTCGTCTTTTGCATTAATATACATATAAATATACCAACTCTAAGGTTGCATTACAGTGGGGGGGGGGGAGGTAATTTCCTAACCCCACTGTAGTGCGACCTTGGAGTTGGTATATTTAATTACAGGGGGTGTGGGGGTGGAGCCCCCCACATGGGTGTGCAGGGGGGCTTACCCCCCTGCATAAATGTAGTAAACAGTGTCTGGGATGTTATTTGTAGTTGCTTTATAATATTCAATGATTTGAGATTCGATGATATGAGTTTTCGACAAAATGAGTTTTCGACAATTTGGTCTCGATGATTTGAAATTTGATGAAATGATAATTCGATGATATGAAGTGGAACCATCTGAACATGTGGTCTATCTTGCTAGCTGTACAGCATGTGAAGGATTTTATGTCAGCAAGACAGACAGGAGACTGAGGGATAGGATACGTGAACACCTATACCAGAGCAAGATAAAATCCACTGTCAATGCACTCTCTAAACATGTTCTAGAGAGAGGTGATATGCATATGTTTATTTTCAGGGTCATCGAGGTACTGTCTTCTAGCTCTAGAGGTGGTGACATTAGGAATCAAACTGAAACACAGGAGGCTAGATGGATTATTATATTTAGGGCAGATCAGTATCCAGGCCTCAATGACAAGGTACCCCTCAAACCTTTTTTAAAGTCAAGAGGTCTTAGGTAGTAGTTTTAGGTATAATTACCTGTATGTAGTTGTTTTAATTGTATATGAAGTTATACACATGTTATGCATATGTTTTTATATATTTTGTATATGTTTATAGAGAGTGAATTATATGTATTCATGTGCATATTTTATTTGAATTTTGTCTGCAATTGTATTTGTACAATTAAACCCCCTGTAATTAAATATACCAACTCCAAGGTCGCACTACAGTGGGGTTAGGAAATTACCTTTATCCCCCCACTGTAATGTTTGCTTGTTTGTATGTTTTTATATTGGGAGGGGTGTTATCACTTTAATTTTTAATTTTAAAGATTTAGTTTGGCGCTTTTTTGTGTATGTAATGAGTAGTTGTAAGTGAGGATTTATGGTCTGATGAAGCCTTATTGGGTGAAAGCACTTACCGAACTTGTTCTGTTGTCTTAATGAAAGAATTGATACTGGACTGGATGCACTTGGATTATAACAGCTTTGTTTCGCTCCAGTACCTGTGTTTTTTGATTGCCTTTACAGACAAATAACAGTTACAAAAGTCATGATCTACAACTCAATGCCAAAAATGCATTATAATGCTTTTTTGGAAACTGTCAACCCAAGTTAATTACTCCATCAATAAACACTCCTAAGAGTCAACACAGTGGTAAGGGAACTGCGAATATATGTAGACAGGAATCTGGCCTTTGACCAACATATAGTTAAGACAGTAACAAAATCATTCTATGTTAACCATCTAATAGGAAAAGGTATGGCATCCAGGTCCAAGGAAATTATAGTACAACTTCACTCAGCTCTTATCAGACCTGTTATTAAGTACAGTTCCCAATCTGGCATGTATCTAACCAGACATTTGCAATAGCTGGAATGCCCACAAAGGTTTCTCACCAGGAGAATACAGGGCATGAATACCCTGTCCTACACCACTCACATAAAGGCTCTGTCTCTGTATTCAGCCTTCTAAAGGTGGCTGAAAAGGGATGTATGCCTGGCCTACAGGGCTTCCTCAGATCCAGTAACCAAAAAGAACAAGGCAAAACTAAAAACAATCCAAAATCAAATGCCAACAATTGCAACACTACTGCAGTAAAGTCAACACTATTTATTTAGTGCTTTTGTTCTGATATTTGAAACTTCTTCAGAACAGTGAGCATTCAAAACGTTCCCCTTAAAAAAAATAAAGGCATTGGCCATATGACTGCAATAGTCAATCAAATTCACACAATATACACTGATACGATAGCTACATGTGTGGCAGTTGTTGCTGCGGTAGCGTTGTCACCTCATAGTAAGACGCTGTCCAGTTCGATTCTCAGCTAGAGCGTTTTCTGCATGGAGACATGCGTGAATGGGCGTACCTTCATTGAAGGTTGTGCGTCAGGTCTGGTAACTCAGCATGTAAAAATCAACTACCAATCATTAGTGGATCGGAGTTCCGCTGTGGCGACCCCTAACCGGGAAAAGCCGAAAGACACAAACAAACAAGCTACACATTTGGCAGTTGCATTGAAGTTATATGCCATCGTAATGTATACTGTGGGAATGGTCAAAGGTAATTAAATACATCCACATGATTGATGTTATAACATAGATACAGGTTAAAGAATTGTAAGGTTTTCAATGCCTTATGGGCATGAAGGAAACAATACTGATGGTGCTATGGCAGTTTACACACCTGTGACAATGTTGAAATATTGAGAAGAATCACAGTCACCTGTGCAGTCATTCCAGTAATGGTATTAAAGTGATGAAAAAAGCATTTGCTGCAGCAACCTGCATGTTGTGAATGGCAGAACGTTTGTGACTGTTCATTCATACTGTGTATGTACATAGCAAAAGGCCTATATTATAAACTCGAATGTACAGAATGTCGGCAACCTTTTCATTGACACATATGTGTCAAACGTCCACTTCAGCAAACGGCGACATCATCAATGCCTTTCCAAGGTAAAGAAATTAGTTGGTTGTTGTTTTAAATCTGCCCTTTTCCCCACTGCAGTGTGATCTCGGAGTTAGTATATTTAGTTAGGGGGGTGGGGGGCACAGCCCCCCACATTGGAAGGTGTGGGGGGAAAATCCCTCCATTTCATATTGTTTGTTATATTGTGTTGTGCGTAGTTGACCTGCTGATTTCTTTCCCTTGGAAAGAAATCAATGATGTGGCCATTCGGTAAAGTGGACGTTCGACAAATATGTGTCATTGAAAAGGTTGTCGACATTCTGTACCTTCGAGTATATAATATAGACCCCATAGCAACATACAGAAAGACATGACACATGCAGAGATGTGTTAATTTGAACAGGATATAAACAGAATAAAGATATGATATTCATACTAATAGCTGCCTAACTATAGCAGATGTGAAATATGTTTATCCAAAATGAGTCTTGGTCATGTGGCATATGTGAACACGGTCATAAATCAAGGTGCAACTTAGGTGTAGTCAGTCACCTAACATATGGGTTGTGTTGCATGAATGTCACTATGCATAGGAACAGAAACGGATATGTAGCATAGACAAGACTTAGGCAAAATAAAATTACATGGCAGCATTATGGTGTTATTTGGCAAATATCAGAGTACAATTATTTGAGCGTTCTGGTAGTATAATCGATGATATGAGGTGTGCCCTTCCTGGTACAAGTGTCAAAACATACGTGCTGGCATAAATAAGTCTATCAAAGTAGACATGTCAATGCAGTATACCATGATGTTATAAATAATATTTAGAACTGAAGTGAGACCTGTATGACACTTCAGGAGCATACATCATGTGCAGGTGAAACATTATCATGCATTAATAAGCGACCTGTTGCCAAATTACATATCACATAGACAAACTGTACACTGGCCTGTAACAAATGTTGTCTTCCTCTGCTCATAGATCAATAACTCCATTGTGCAGACGTTAATAAAGCAACCATCCACAGGCTAATTCTGTTACTTTCTGACAAATAACACACAGCAACAACAATCTGAGAACATCGATTACTTAATGTGTATTGTGCTAAATGGCATATCCAATGTGTCATGAAGCACACACTTGAAGGGATTACATCACTATCCTATTGTAATGGGGATGGCTTCCCTAGTATGGAGAGTGAGACCTAAAAAAGTGGGCCCTCTTATTGCGCCATATTTACATTATTTTGCCTAAGCTACTCCTGTCTGTTAAAACTGTCTGACAGACAGATCTTACCACATTCAACCCCCTATTAATCATGCTATGCACTCTACAGAGCTGTGTATTAACTGCGTCTGACACTGGCAATAGAAATGGAGCTTGTCACAAAGAACAAACTTCAAGGTGTTAAATAAGAAAGGCTTTTTTTAAATAAGAAAGGCTTTTGATCTTAATTTGTCCAATATATTTTTTCTAAGGAATCAAAATAATGGTTATGTTACTGTTCACACAAGTGTGAACAGTGCAATATCACTGTTGCTGGGCCACTCTTGTCCATCTACATTGTTTTGCACCCATGCAGTCCAAGATTTGAACCACTGTCTATCTGAATAGACATGCTATATAAGACAGTTTAGCTGCCTGCACCAGATGCATGAGAATCACAGAACACCTATTTGACCTGAAGGAAATCCCCAATGGGTTGAAAGGCATTTGATGTAAAACTGGATAGAAATAACTTAATGCAATGATGCATGTGCCATATCAGTACATTCACATAACATTGCCTTTGCTGAACAGCCAACTATTTAAGTCCGCAAACTATAGAACTATGCATTAGCCATATGTGTCACAGGCAAAGTCTTACCTCAACTGTGAGACAGAACATACTTGAAGGCATGACATCATCATTGTGTTCCAAAGCAGCTGTTTGAGCTAAAGGTAATGGAGGAGACCTCTCCCACTGTAATGGTATACATTACAACTGTGGTGAATGTAATTCAAGCATAGTAGTGTACTGACACACACTGATAGTATTCAGTCACTGTGGATTTCAAACACCTACCTATGTCACCACATAAGCTATATGGCATTGTGCAGACTGCACATACAACAGCAGAAGTCTTACTACAAATGTGAGACAAAGTGTATTTGAAGGCATTACATCATCTTATTGCTTCAAGGCATATGTGTGCCTATAAACTGGATAAAGGAGTAGTGTGATCTAGCTGCTTGTCACAAAATATGGCATGATGGTAGGTATATCAAAACACACATGCTGCATAATGCAGCCATCACTGTGACTTAGAAGCACAATCATGCACAATGTATAGATAATCCCAGATTCAAACCTATGGCTTATTAAGACAACAAGTTGCAGAACATTGCATTATCTCCTCATGCCACAGATAAAGGTTTATTAATAGCTTTAGATAAGGCACATATCAACAAATGGCATCATCAGTATTTAACAAAGGAGTTGCCTGTACTAAAATGGACAGAAAGTAGTGAGAGTCCTATACATGGGCACATCAGATATGTGGGCGAGACCATTCTTACCTGCATGTACATTCACACATGCACTCTGAAACAACTGATTATATAGATTAATGTCAGGTTTGGAAATGAGTACCTGGCTAAGACTGCAACCTAGCGCACACTGCTTGAATTGCAAGCACCACACAAGAAGTTTGCTTCCAGCTGTCAGTGCACATTTGAATGGATGGCACCGCCATCGCTTTTGTAGGATGATGTGTGTACTAAAAGGAATAAAAGTGGCAGGGAAGCCCACTACAACCATAAAGCAGTGCATCTTATATGTAGGTGAAGCCACTTTTAGATAGCACTAGACAGATACACACACTCACAACAGTCACACAATCTAGAGAACCCAGTAGCAACAGTAAGCACCACATGTACCACAGGAGAAGTCTGATTACAACACTGAGATAGTGCACTTTTAAAAGCATTACCTTATCAGTGTGTTTCACAAAATGTGTTTTGCCTTAAAATGCAAGACATTGATGGGGGAGCTCTCTTGCAGAGTAAATATGCCTCTTATGTGGAAGTGTACACGATGGATATTTTGATGGAACCAGTGTACACAATGGATATTTTGATGGAACCAATTCTACATGGCACTACAGATGTACAGTCATAGCATTTAAACAATGCTGGATTTGAGCCACCTACCTATCTACTTCATACCTCTCAACTATACAGATTTTGGAAGAATGTCCAGATTTTTGCCTCATATTTTTGGTCCATTTTTCATAAAATTGTGGTTTTCTGGCAAATTAGTTGCCAATCATTAAAGACTTAAAGTCGAAAATACTGACAGACACTTGAGTTTCAGACTTCATACCCTTCAGAAAATCCATTCTGATGCAAAACATGTTACTCTATCAACTTTAACTTTGTAAGAGCAATATTTAAAAATTGTCCCTATTTTTGGGCCTTTGTCCCACTTTTATTTATGGCTTTGCCCAGATTTTTTGCTCTAAGAGGTTGAGAGGTATATATTCTACTTACGCCATCTGACATATGCAGTCTCAGCTGCAAGCACCACAACAGAAGGTTTAATGCAAAGGTGAAGTAGAGTACATTTGAAAGGATGACCTTATCAATGTGTAGCAGAACAAACAGTGTTAGAACTGTAATAATCTGATGTGAGATCACTCGACCAGTGTACATATTTCTGCTGAGTGGGACTGTATATATCAGATCTGTTGCTGATTGGATTCAAACCACCTATATATCTAGTAACACAATCTTGAAAAAAAGTGCCAACAGCATGTACTACAAGAGAAGTCTTATTACAATACTAAGATAGTGAACATTTGAAAATATGACATCAGTGTATTGCACAGAGCATGTTTTGTCTAAAAATGCCAACAAATTGATTTAGGAGCCCTAGCCCAGGGAAAATACTTCTTGTAAATGGATGTGTGCACACCAGATTGAAAAGAATGAAACTAATTTGACTTGACAGTACAGGTACATACACACAGTCATAATATTTAAGCAATGCTGAGGATTCCAAGATGGCTGCCGACTAGACTAGTCCCTACTCACTGAGCTCCTCACTGTTATGTAACATCCGGCTATTTTTTACAACTTTGGAGTGATATTTTTCCTCAGTTTTTTTGTTAAAAATTCCTCTGAGACTACATCTACGTACTAGGAGTATTTATTGTTTTGGAAAATTCAGCTTTGGAATTATTTTACCTCAGTACAGTTTTGGCTTCAACAGTTTTTGGGCATGTGCAGCTTGAAGGCTCATTTCAGAATCACCTATCCTGACTTCACACCTCTACTCTGGGCATGGCTGGCAAATCTGACTCCATGGAGACGCAGACAACCAAGGCCAAATTCTCTTCTATGCTTTCACCTGAGAAGGATACCAGTTCAAAAAGACTAAGAACCACTAAACAATCTTCTGAGATTATAAAAGTAAGTACTAAAGACATAAATGACTCTAATTTTCATTTAGATGAACTAAAAATGGCATTACAACCTATTCAAAGTGCTATACAAAACTTCTCTGAACAATTTACTGATTTTGGTAAAACTTTGAAACAAATAGTGAAAGAATAGACATTATTGAAAGTAAAAATATAGCCTTAGAAATAAGAGCTGACTCAGTGGAAAGAGATATAAAAGCTAAAGATAAGCTTATTACAGAAATTCAAGCTAAACTACTGGACTTAGAAGCTAGGAGCCGCAGAAATAATATCATTATTAGAGGATTACCTGAATCTTATGAGAATCAAAATTTATTTTCAGTGACAAAGCAGATCTTTGAGGCATTACTAAACTGTGAGGCAACTTCAAAAACTGTAATTATAGAAAGAGCGCACAGAGCCTTGCGTGCCAGTCAGGATTCCAGCTCTCCTCGGATAATGTACACTAAGTTACTAAACTTTCAAGATACTCATCATATTCTAGAAGTAGCTAAAAGCAAAAAACAGTTTGTCTGGAATAATCATAAACTGTCATTTTCACAGGATTTGCCTTCACAAATAAAAACGAACAGACAAAAACTTTCACCATATTGTGCAGATCTCATTAAAAGAGGGATAAGGTTTCGTATGAGATATCCCAACATTCTGTCTTTTAGTTATAATGACAGAAAATATATGGTCACAGAACCTAAAGAAGCCAAAGACACATTCCTTAAACTATTCAAGACGCTTCCTGAATCAGTGTCATAATAATTACATTGCCTAATTAGCTGTAATGGCTGTTTTTGTTTTAGTCAGTATGCTTTCATTTATTAACTTGTTCTCTTAATATTTTTTTGATTGGTGACTAGTTTTATAAATATTTATTTTATTTTATTTATTTATTTGCAGTTGGTTTACCAGGATAGTCCATTGGGCCAAAAGAACCCGTTTTCAATGGAGTCCTGGGGAGAAAAGCTCTGATACAGACAAAAATTAGGTACATACAATAGCTACAATAATAATTATACAGAGTAGAGATAAAACATTAAAAACATTTAGGCTCAAAATTCAAGAAACATTCAAAAAAATAATACAATCTGATGAGGAATAAGTTGAAAACAGTAATGAGATATGCATTGTTGAGGAGGAAACACAAAATTACATTATTAAATAACTATTCTGAGGGAACATAAGCTTTAATAGGTTGAGTTATGTGTCATAAGTGTGACGGGAGGATGGAATATTATAGATCTATGAGGGGAGGGGGCAAGAACAATCCCATTGGGACCTTAGGTATATATGAAGAGATTTTTTGAACATGAATTTGTTAGTGGTGGTACGAATGGATGGAGGAAGTGAGTTCCAGAGATGGGCAAGGTTAAAAGATAGTAAGTGTTTGCCTGGGGGATGACATGGTTTGTGTACTTCTAATAGGTTTTGATTGTTAGACCTTAGGACTCTGTTTGGTAGGTGCATTTTGAAGGCAGAAGACAGGGAGGGACAAAGAGAAGGGCTGAGAATGAGCTTGTGAGCGAAAGTCAGCTGTATATATATGAGTTGATTTGGTAATTCAAGCCAATTTAATTTTTGAAGAGAAGAACAATGGTGGGTGGTGGACCTGTGGCTGTTGGCGAATTTGGCTATTTTGTTATAGCAAGAGGAAAGCTGTTTTTTTAGGGAGGTCTGAAGATTAGTCAGTAATGGAGCCCCATAGAGAAGGGAGGGGATGAGAAAAGAGGAAGCGAGTGTAATTTTGGAGGAGCTTGTAAGGTATTGGTTCTGACGGTAGAGCATACCTAGTTTTGATGGTTTTTTAATATTTAGTAGTAGATGGGAATTGTAACTAAGCCGATTGTCAATTAGTACACCTAGTAGCTTAGTTTCAGACACTAGTTCTAGGGGTGAGTTATTTAGGCTGGTAATTGAGAAGGAGTTGGTATTGAAGGAGGTGGATTTGGAAGGGTGAATACCATAAGTTTTGTTTTGGAGGCATTGAGTGCTAAGTGGTTTATTTTCATCCAATGTTCAGTTATTGAAAAGGCTTCCTGAGTAAGTTATTGAAGCAGTGAGGAGGAGGTGGCAGAGCAGATAATGGTGGAATCATCTGCATATTGGATGATGTTTGCAAATGGGATAGATTTATGAAAGTCATTGACAAATATATTGAAGAGGAGGGGGCCAAGAATAGATCCTTGGGGAACTCCAGTGGGGGTACTAAGGAATGGGGAAGTGGCCTTTTTCCATATTACTGCTTGGTGTCTATTTGATAGATAGCTAGAGAACCAATTTATGGAAGAGGGAGAGACGTTAAGTTTTGACAGTTTAGTTAAGAGCAGATTGTGTGAGATGGTGTCGAAGGCCTTGGATAGGTCAAGAAGTAGGGTAGAGACAATGTGGCCAGAATCACGTGCTATGTTGACAGTCTCAAGAAAGGATAAGAGGGCAGTCATAGTACTGCGGTTTGGTCTGAATCCGTGTTGTGTAGGGGTTAGCAGGTTGTTATCTAAGAGATGTGGCAAGAGTTGGAGGTGAATACACTTTTCCAGAAGTTTAGAAATGGGGGATAGAATAGCAATAGGACGAAAATTATTGACGTTGCAATTGTTGCCTCCTTTATGCAGGGGGATGATGAATGCTTGCTTCCACAGTTGAGGCACAGTGCATTCATGGATGGAACGGTTTATTAGAATGCTAATGGGATAGGCAATGGCATCTGCGGCTATGTGTAGGAAATAAGAGGGAATGTTATCAGGGGCATTAGTACATGGCTTTAGTTTCTGGAGGAGTTTCTTAATAGTGGTAGTGGGTATAGGTTTTAATGAGAATAGAGAGGGAAGTAGAGAGGGAGAATTTGAGGAGGGTTCAGGTGGTGGGGTAGTAAGAGTAGTGGAAAAGGTGGAAGATGGGCAGTGTGAAGTAGAAATGGGGATAGGGTTGATTATGGTAGGAGGAGGGGGTGTGTTAGATGGTGAGGGGGAGCATGTGAAGGAGGAGGTGAGTTTGCTAATAGAGTCGATAAAAAAGGAGTTGAACTGAATAGCTAAGTCCAAGTCTGGGATGTTTGGGTCTGGGGTTGGGGTGTGTGGTTTGCTGGGGTTAAGGAGGGTGGAGATCCCCTTCCAGAATCTTTGGGGGTTAGTTTTATTATTGTTCTGGAGTGTGAAGAAGTATGTTTGTCTATCAGAGATTATTTGCTTTTTTACTTTATTTCGAAGGGTTTTATACGCAATATGTTTATCTGGTGTCTTATTTCTCAGATAGAGTCCCCAGGCTTTGTCTCTAAGATGCATGGTTGAGAGTGTAGTTTTGGTTAGCCAGGGGGCTGAATTTGTTTTTATTCTTTTTGTTCTTAGAGGGGCTTGGGAATCAAGTATTCCTAGGAATGTAGAGTTAAAGTGGGCAACTGCTTCTTCTAGGGGCAGTGTCTTCGGATTGTTCCAATTAATTGCTTTCAGGGAATCTATGAAGATTGAAGGGTTAAAGCTTTTGTCATTGCGGGTAGTGATGTAGTTGTGGGTGCGATTAGAGATGCAGGGGAGTCGGTGGGTGAAAGTGGGCAGATGATCACTAAGAGGGTCGGGAAGGGTACCGCTACCTGAAAAATAGTGGGGGTGTGACACTAGAATCCAGTCAAGGATGGTGCCACTTGAGGGGTCTTTAGATGGGTGAGTTATGGTGTTGATTAGCTGGGAAAAGTTATATAGATTGATGTTAAGAGGGTTGGTTGGAGACTGGATGTAGGCCCAGTTAATATTTACATCTCCTAAGATTATGGTTTCATTGTTAATATTGTCAGAGAGCCAAGAGAGGATATTTTCAAGTGTTGAAATATTGTCCCCTGGGGGAATGTAGAGGGATGCTAGACATATGTTTATGCTTATTAACTTGAAGGAGAGAGAGAGGAGTATTTCAGCATTATTAAATGTGGGGGTAGGTTTGTCATATGGGGTAACTAGCAAGGAAGAGGAGTAAAGGAGAGCAACTCCACCGCCTTTCTTTCGGGTCCTGTCTTTTCTAATGATTGAATAGCTGGGTGGAGTTATTTCAGAGTCTTTTATGGAGGGCTTTAACCATGTTTCTGAAATAGATAGTATGTCAGGTTTGTTATGCCTGAGCCATGCATGGAGGGTAGGGACTTTATTCACTATACTTTGTGAGTTTAGAGAAGTAAAGAATATAGGCTTGTGTGAGGAGGAAGAGGAGGAGGGGCCGGGGTTGGGATGGATATCACCAGATAAAAGGCAGGTAATGAGATGGAAGATTGGGTTTGAAAGATAGTTGATTAGAGTAAGAAAATGGTTAGGGTCTGCTGAGATGGTCAAGGGGTGTTTATTTGCTATGAGGATAGAGTTTTTCTGAGAGGTGAAAAATTTGAAAGAGAAGATGAGGAGCTGTGTTATTGGGTAAAGATGGGGAGAGATGGGAGAGTGTGATTGTGAGAGTGGGGAATTCAGATGGTTGGTTGTGTGATAAAGTTGTAAATGGTAAGAAGTTTGAGGTTGGGTGAGGTGATAAAGATATGATAGTTTAAGAGAAAGTGATAGAAGAAATAGGATGGAAAAAGGGTTTAGAGGCATGTTGAGAAGGTTGCTTAGTATTAAGTGTTGTAGTTGTCTAATATGTATGATAAGTTTATTGTGCAGGGGGATAAGAAATGTTTAGCCAAGGTAGGGTAGAATAAAGAGTAGTGGGAGTAGAGCTGGATGTAATTAAGGTAGGTAAGTGAGTGAGTGTTTTAGAAGTGAGATGTATTGAAATGTATTGGCTGTGGGTGTGGTTGCAAATTAGATAATAGGCTGATGGGGGTGTGTCTAAGGTGTTGATGGTTGATTGGTGTAGGGAGAAAGTGGGTGTGGAAACAAGAGGGATATAGCTAGATGCACTGGGGCGGGTGAGATTTGGGGGCAGGGTAGGGGAGTGGAGTGAGCCCGAAGGGCGAACGAAGCGGGAAGAAACCAGGAGAGGACCGAGAGTCAATCAGTGGAGCATAGGATACAGGAGAGTAAGTAGTAGCAGGGTAAGCAGGGTTCCTGTACCTAAGTGGTAGAGGGGGCAAAAGTGTGGATGAATGGGTGAGGAGTGTGAACAAAAGAGGAAAGTAGAGAATGAGTGAGGAACAGTAGTGTATAGTAGAGAGGGGACGCCCTCTAGTGGCCTAGTGGAGAGTTGCACTGGGTCAACTAGGAAGGTCTTGGGACTAGGTAGGATGAAGTAAAGAGGAGCAGGGAAAGAACTCAGTTAAAGATGAGAGAGAGAATGGAGAGGAAGAAATGAAAAGTGTTTAGGCTGCTGGCTGACCTGACAGGGAGATAGCTTACAATGGTATCAAATAAGCAGGAGTTACAATGGTAGAACAAGTGGCAACAGATGTACATACATTCACAGTGTCCTCTGGGAGACACTTTTCCAATTTCCAAGGTAGGGATTGATGCAGCAGAGCAGTATGTCTCTTAAGTAAAAATGAGGATGGAGTAGGTGACCTTGGTTGTATGTGTATGTCCACCCAGGCGAGATCCCAAGGGAAACTATAGGGCAAAACTGGAGATAGGAGGAAGAGATGAGATGAGTTAGTTACAGTGTATTAGTGACAACACCTAATTACCTAAAAAGTAGTAGGCAGATAAGGAAGAGCCATAGGCATCATACAGTCAGTAAAACAACAGAAATACAATGTCAAAAACAGACAGAAATACAATATCCAGAACTCAGTAGGTTTATCTAGCAAACTAGTGAGCAATTGGCTTCATCAAAACAGTTAAACTGTGCAAAACATTGTAAAAAGAGAGCAATTCCGTCAGGAAAAATATAAAGACAAAACTCAGGAGACTCAAAAACAATTCAAGATTACAGTAACACTGTAGAGCTTAAATATGCAATGTCAAAACAGAATTAGCAGCAGTTTATACAATAATAAAGTGAATATTCAACTAATCAAACCAAGCAATAGCTCTTAGTACTACTATAGAGTATAGTTAAGCATTTCCAGATACAGAATAATCTGCAGTATGTAGGATACTATAGCAGTATAGTGTTCCAGGAGCACATACATCCGTAAAACAGCCAAGCGTTTTAGATGCAGCACAAACACGTGGAGTTGGCGTGTTATACCAGCGCTAGTCATTAACAAACATACTTTGCGCAGCTAGAAAAAAACTTCGGAAGACAGCCTCAGCAAGCCCTTGTAGCTCACCCAGCGACTGTATACCATATCCCAATCCCTTAATGGGATTCACCATGTGAGGATCCAAAAACAAATAGACATAAATGGAGGGATTTAAGTATGGCCAGATTAGGAGTGAGATAGCAATGTCGCGCTACGGTCAGTAGCAGCTTCAAAGGGGCAGGAACGACTAAATCAAACCCCTAAGCTTAGCGATATAAAAACAGTAAATTCAGCAGTACAACCAAATACGCTTTCAACATCAGTCTATTTAACAGAGTAGGAGTAAGAGTACAAAGTCGCGCTACGTTCAGTAGCAGTTTCTAAGGGACAGGAACAACCAAATCAAACCCCTAAGCTTAGCGGTATAAAAACAGTAAATTCTGCAGTTCTACCAGATACGCTATCGGTATCGCTCTATTTAACGGTGAATCTGCATTTAGGACATAGAAATTAAATAGTTGTACCATTCGGTACTGTTCTACAGTCAGTAAGCAAAGCAACATTCAGATTGAACATTAAATAAGTTAGATCCACTATTTCACAACGAACGACAGGGTACAATGAATAATACTGTCGTTAAATACAAATGCAGTTAGCAGAGCAGTAGTCGCGTTGCACAATTAGCAAGTTAGGAGTGCTCTACACAACTAACGGCAGCATACACATAAAAATACTGTCGTAATATAATAATGTAAAGTCTTCAGCAGGTACTTAGAGGGATAAGCCCTGATAGAGGCAATTCAGGCTGAGCAAAACTACTTACAATAGGAGCGTTCTCCCAGTCAGGCACTAGCAGCAGTCGTAGCAAGGGTTTAAAAATGGCGCCAGAGGGGAAGAAGAGAATTTATTACTTTTAGGCGGAAGTAGAGGGAGGGGAGGGGGAACAGAGAATAGAAGCTAGCAGGGACAGACCGGAAGGTCTATAGCCCTACAATGTAAATGATAAGGGACGTACGAAGGATCACACAGTTAAGGGGGAGGGGGAGGGAAGGAGATAAGATAACAGTAAAGGTAGAAGGTGTAGGATAGAGATAACTTGCTCAGTATACCTCGGTGGATAGAGGCTGGAAGGCAGAGCGAGAAGGAGGTGGGCAGTAAGGTATTCAGTATGTTAGGAAGGAGAATGGATAGATCCTCAAATGGGAGGCAAGGCACAGTGGGAGACAGGGGTGTAGAAGAGCAGGAGAGGACCGAGAGTCAATCAGTGGAGCATAGGATACAGGAGAGTAAGTAGTAGCAGGGTAAGCAGGGTTCCTGTACCTAAGAGGTAGAGGGGGCAAAAGTGTGGATGAATGGGTGAGGAGTGTGAACAAAAGAGGAAAGTAGAGAATGAGTGAGGAACAGTAGTGTATAGTAGAGAGGGGCCGCCCTCTAGTGGCCTAGTGGAGAGTTGCACTGGGTCAACTAGGAAGGTCTTGGGACTAGGTAGGATGAAGTAAAGAGGAGCAGGGAAAGAACTCAGTTAAAGATGAGAGAGAGAATGGAGAGGAAGAAATGAAAAGTGTTTAGGCTGCTGGCTGACCTGACAGGGAGATAGCTTACAATGGTATCAAATAAAACCTCTGCTATCTCTGTAAAAAACAAAAACAAAAAAAAAAATCTTGCTTTTTTCCCACTTTTCTGAGAGTTAAAAAAGTTCAGTTACAGGCTTGCTGTTCCTGAACTGTTTGAAAGTTTCTGTGAGGCCATTTTTGCTTGGGCTGAAGGAGGGTCTCTGTGTTTATCAGTGGGAGTGACTAACATTGAGCAGCTTCCCTGCCCCCCGGAGAGGTGGTTACTGACTTGAAACTGTAGTTTTATTGGCCACTAGGGGTCATTTCCATAACTCCTTCATTTGTCCTCGGAGGAGTGGTTTAGGGCAGTGACTTGTGGTTTGTTGGCCAATTTGGGTCATTTCCTGTCTTTTCCAGCCCCCTGCTATAAAGCACGCTTTAGCGCGATTTAGCCCGATTTAGCGCGATTTAGCGTGGAGTTGCCACTGTTGCACACTAGGGCAGCGCCGGTTAAGCAGGTTTAAACTATTCGGGCTACCTAAAGTCCACTCTTCAAATTTTCCCTTAAAACTACCTTCCACGAACTATACTACTGATCTAATCAGCGTATCCTATAATTAAAAAGATCATCTCTACTTGACTCCAAGTAGACTATTCTCTATCTGTTAAACGTAGCACTTGCTCCTACAGTACTTATTACCTTGATACGGCACTCTTGTCATAGATAGTACCCCAAAAAGGCAACCCCCCATTTCTCGGTCACCCACGTCCCCCGGAATCCTTTTTAAAGCTTTTTGTCTATTCTTCCAGCATGTCGAGGATCAGTTGCTAGTGTCCTCTCCTGCTCAGCTGGTGAACCTGGGAATATTGAGGCAATGTTACAATTGCCTCATGTACACAGACAACCCTCTCCTCCTCCCACAAAACACAAATACATGCGAGAGATGCAACTACACGGCCAAACTGGAGGCTGAGCTCTCTCAACATAGGACTGGCAAGACCAGTCAGGAGGAGAAGGTTACCACACACACTATAGACCCAGTCTCACATATTACCATTACAACCTCAAATCATACACATAAACACACAAAGACATACTCGGAGGCTCTGATCAAAAATCTACCAAAACAGCAGAGGCCACCAAAGCAGACACCCAAACAACCACCACCTCAGAACACAACACCTGCAACACATAGACCTCACAGTCAGAGTGTCAAACAGTCACAGCCCTTAAGGCCAAACACAATGCCAGACACACTAGTCATTGGTGACTCCATAGTCAGACACACTGACGTCCCGCCACCAGACTGAGTAAGGAGAAGGTCACAGTAAGCTGCCTGTCGGGCGCTAGAATCCGCCACATAACGCAAGCACTCAGGTCTCTCAACAGCAGGTACAAATATGATTCAGTCATTGTCCACGCTGGTGTAAACGACCTGAGACGCACCTCCTTGGACTACATGAAAAGAGACATTGAGGAGCTCTCTGATTATGTAGCCCAGACAGGTATGACCCTGACCTTGAGCAGTATCCTACCTTCACCAAGAATGATGCCACAATACAGAGATAAGATGATCAGCTTTAACAATTGGCTTAAACACTGGTGTCATTCAAAGGGGATCCAGTGTCTGTCTGCCTGGGATGACATGCTGGACAAGCCACGCTGTTTCGCAAGGGACGGCTTGCACCTGTCACCACTGGGATTCCGGATATTGGCAAAGGCTCTTGCCACCCCCATAGTGCCTTTTTTAGGCAAGGCACAAATTCTAAACCTACCACCCTAGAACACAAAAATGGAAAAAAACTAAGGGTAATGCTGCTCAATGCCAGAAGTCTAAATCTCAAAATGCACGCACTCGAGGCCCTTCTCAGTATGGAGAACATCGATGTCTGTGCTGTGACAGAAACCTGGTTCAAGGCTCCTGAGAGCACCCCGGCGCTATCAGGTTTTACCTCATATCATGCTCCGGCCCCAAAATCTGGACAATACCAAGAAAGGAGGGGGGGGGTATCCATATTCATCAAGGACACCCACACCTCAAGACTGGTGGCAACGCACGATGCATCGGAGACCATCCAGGTGCAATTAACCATAGGCAAGACTGCTCTGCAAATTGTAGCATGTTACAGGCCACCCTCACAAACTCAGGAACCTCACATGGCCTTCCTGAAAACACTAGAAGGGATAAATGTATCACCAAACACCATCATACTAGGTGACTTCAATTACCCTAATATAGACTGGGAACACTACTCAAGCCCAAACACCCTAGCCCAAAAGTTCCTGGAATTCATAAACTCAAATGCCATGGAACAACTAGTCACCATCCCCACAAGAGGAGATAACATACTTGATCTCATCATCACGAACATGGGAGCACAATGTTCAACACCGGAGGTGTACCCCTCACTGGTGAGATCAGACCACAAACTAATCTCGCTGGAGGTCCTCATCCCACCCCCACCTGAAATAAAAAGACCACAGTAAAGAACTTCTCAAAAGCCGAGTTCACACTTCTAAAGACTAGTGTGGTCTCCTTTAAGGCCCCCGAGCCGCGCGAAAACAGTACTCAAGCCGCTGAATCACTTACAAATGCCTTCTACCAGCACCTGCAGGACTGCATGGATAAGGCAATCCCAAGCAAAACAAAGACTCTTTGTACCAAAGGCAAGCATCCAGTCTGGTGGACCCCAGCCATAAACAAACTCTACAACAAAAGGAGGAAGCTACTACAAGATAGAGCAAAATCCTTAAAAGGTAAGACACCCTTGATCACTATAAGTAAAAACTAAGAGCTCTCATAAAATCATCCAAAGCAAATTTCGAGAGAAAAATAGCTAAAGACTCAAAAGACAATCATAAGGCCTTCTTTAGCTATGTTAGAAACCTGGGAGGAAACTCCCAGATATGCTCAGAGCTAGTTCAAAATGATGTGAAGATTACTGATCCTACAGACATTGCCAACATACTGGCTGACAGGTTCAGTGCAAACTTCTCCCCTCCCCCAAAAGGAGAGATATCTATACCAAACGATTGCAGCCCCCAAACATCTCCAGCGCCCAAGTGAGAACTGCTCTCTCCAAAGCAAAAACACAGCATCCATGGGACCTGATGGTGTCCCCGGCTGTGTGCTCCATGAACTCAATGAGGAATTAAACCCACAGCTAGGACAGCTGTTTAATCAAAGTCTTACCTCTGGATACGCACTCCAGGAGTGGCGCACTGCAACTGTGGTACCACTTCACAAAGGCGGTGCCTCCACCGACCCTGGAAATTACCGCCCATTAGCTTGACAAGCCTTATCTGCAAAGCCATGGAGAGGATCATAATGGACCTCATAAATAAAGACATAGGGAATTTGCAGACTTTGGATCCAACCCAGTTTGGCTTTGTCAAAGGCAGATCATGCCTTTTAAACTTGGTTGACTTTTTCAAACAGTCACCAAAGCCATTGATGAGGGAAAGGCAGTCCATACAGCCTACCTCGATCTGGCTAAGGCCTTCGATACAATACCCCATTCGGGTATCATTGAAAAACTCATCAGCTTAAATGTCAACCCATACATCACAAGATGGGTTGCAAACTGGCTGAGTGACAGAACCCACAGGGTCAGAGCTGCTGGCGCCATGTCAGACTCAAAGCCTGTCACAAGTGGTGTCCCACAGGGCTCAGTCCTGGGCCCACTCTTGTTTGGCATCTACTTTTCCGAAGTACAAGCAAACACAGGAGGGTTATGGCTGACAAAGTTTGCAGATGACTGCAAACTGGGCCATAGTAGAAAACACATCTGACACAGATATCCTTCAGAAGGGTCTCACAGAAACGGATAACTGGTGCCAGAGCCACGGCCTAAAGTTAAATGCCAAAAATGCATAGTCATACCCTTCGGGAAAAACAAGGTTACCCTAGCTACCAAATAGGTGGCAATCCACTGAGCACAGAAGAAGTTATCAGGGACCTGGGGACCCAGGTTGATAGTAGTCTGTCATTTGACACCCATGTAGCTAAAGTAGTTAGGAAGACCTTCTACATTGCCCACCTTATCATGAAGGGATTCTCATCTAGATCAAGGGAGGTCATAGTCTCCCTTTACTCATCACTCATCAGACCAATGATTGAGTACAATGCCCCATTCGGAATGTATCTGACCCGACACTTGCAGCAGCTGGAGAGGCCACAAAAGTTCCTTACCAAAAGGATAAAGGGTCTCAAAAATCTGTCCTATGCTGCCCGACTGAAAGAACTCCAGCTCTATTCAGTCGCCACCGCTTGCTCAGAGGTGACCTTTGCCTAACATACAAGGCCATGTCAAACCCAGATTTGATGAATATGCTTCACCTCAAAAAATCTAGATCCATCAGAGCCACAAGGGCGGGAGACTTAAACCTTGACACGGCTATTAATAGGACGTGCTGGAGGGATAGATTCATCACCCAAAGACTCCCTATGCTGTGGAACAAAATCCCGGTACATGTGAGGCAGAGCACCTCGCTGGCCTTGTTCAAGAGAAATCTTGACCAATGGATGGGAGATCGCAGATATACCCCAGGGATTACCTCAGTGTCACTGCTCGACAGAGGCACAGAAAAATAATGGGTATAGTTCCCCATACTAAAGGGGTGGCCTAAGCCACAAAACGATGGGCTAGGCTTGTAAATGCCCTCGGGCAGATAGCCTAGTATGAACCTATGAACCTATGAACCTATAAGCAGGAGTTACAATGGTAGAACAAGTGGCAACAGATGTACATACATTCACAGTGTCCTCTGGGAGACATTTTTCCAATTTCCAAGGTAGGGATTGATGCAGCAGAGCAGTATGTCTCTTAAGTAAAAATGAGGATGGAGTAGGTGACCTTGGTTGTATGTGTATGTCCACCCAGGCGAGATCCCAAGGGAAACTATAGGGCAAAAATTCACAGTGTCCTCTGGGAGACACTTTTCCAGTTTCCAAGGTAGGGATTGATGCAGCAGAGCAGTATGTCTCTTAAGTAAAAATGAGGATGGAGTAGGTGACCTTGGTTGTATGTGTATGTCCACCCAGACGAGATCCCAAGGGAAACTATAGGGCAAAATTGAAATACCAGCACCTCTCTGTTGTATTTATTGTTCACACAGTCTTCTGGTAGTAGTCTTCCTCTACAAAGATGAAAATTTCAAAATAATTCCTTCAAAAATTAGCAATGTAGCCAACATCCATGTAATAAGGCATGGATCAACAGGACTATTTCTCCTTTTACCAGAGAAAAGATTGCAAGAAACTCTCCTCCAGCTTTTCACTCTGACTGTGTGTTGTGAACTGAGGCAAAAAAAATAGATTAATTAAGCTAGTTTCTTATTAGGTTCGATTCACTTTTATGGTCATTTAGCGCTGTCACCATCATAGATTATTTTTATTTCCACAATCTTTAATGTAACAGTTTATGCGAAGTAGTAGCATAAAATGTATTATATAGTGCCATTGCCTTTAACTATAACAGTTTCAATAACAGTTTGGAGGGAAATCTCCAGGGTCTCGAGACATTACAGAGTTGCCAAAATATTCATTTTCCTCTCGGTCTCATCTCCGGAGTGTGCACGCACCTTCTCTGGGTCTTCAAGACTTCAGGATGACGTCAATGTCTTGGAATAAATGGTAAATCCTTCCATGCATCTGTTCGGTGAGGCTTGGAGAGTTCCAGTTGTCTGATGCATGGTTGCGCTGTGTCTTGGCATCAGTGAAGGATGATTGTGGCTCCTCACTTCAGGACTGTTGTCGGTGTTCCCGAGGCTGAAACTGGTATAGGTACCTTTTGTTTAGTGTCTGCTATTCATTGTGGCAGTCTTCTTCACTCGCAATATGGGTTAAGAAAACAAAGTGTAGTCAGGAGCCTTGCGTAACTGTGAATGTCTTATCAAGGCTCTAGCAGGTATTGACGTAAATGCAGAAGTAATGATACTTCGCACACACAAATGGAGTGGTAATGCTTATTGTTTTTTATATATAGAACTATCTCTAAATTGAGAGATAATGTATTTTATTCTAAACTGTCATCAGAAAAATGTTTATTTTAATGAGAAATGTTGATAAATAGTAATATGCTAACATATTGTAAATAGGAATGCTATCGTACAAGGTGAGTTAGATTGGTTAGTACAGTCTATGGAAGATTTTGGGGTGATGTTCATTTTTGTATTAATAGTTTAGGTGTTTAAAGGTTTTCATATATTATTGTATTTAAGACTGATAATATTTAAGTTAATATAGTAAATTTATATAAGGGTTCATTCTTGCATGACTGTCACTGGTAATATGTAACTGCTTGTTACATATCAATACACATTTTACTCAAAATTTAAAGGAATGATTAATTACTCTAGGATGTAAATTGACTGTTTATGTGGTCTTATATATAACTTATAACAAAATGTTTTGGTGATTAATGGGATGCATAATTAAGATTGGAAGAGATGTAGTTTTATGTTGATGGTTAACCTACAATTAGTTCTGAAGATGACCTCATTATTATTAGTAACATCATATTTTTGTTCTCCATAGTATAGTTTACATAATAATTTAGATGATTAGTGGCATTATATTGTCTTAATTGCGTATAGTTATATTAACAATCTATTTCAAACGGCAGCTTTGATGTTTTTTTTTTAAAAAAAAGTTTTCTCTTTCAGACTGAAAGTTTGTATGTAGGCTTGTGTTATTATAATATATATATATATATTGCATTTTATCTTTAATGGCAAACTTGGGAGGGGATCAATACTTATGGAGTGTCTTATGGAGTTATATGTATATTTCTTATTTGTTTGGTCATTGTAACTCATTCCTGCATTACTATTTTTGCGCATGAAAGTATTCTAGTTAATATTTAAAAATATTAAAGTAAGAAATGTTTTTGCATGAATGTCAGGGATAATATGCAGTCTCTTGTGAGCATATTACTATGCATATCTCTTAATTATTTAATTGAATGTTTACTCAGGTTAGGATGTATATTGGATAGATTTATATGGTATCAAATTTCTCTAGAATAACATGCTAGATTTATTACTGTCATGCATAACTAAGGATGGGAGACGGATGATTTGGTATTAATGGGTGAATTTACTTTAGTTTTGATGGTGTCCTCATCATTATTTGTTAACATTTATTCTTGAATCCTTTAATTTAGGTTATATAACAATATGAATGAGTAGTTAGTGATATTCTGTTAAATAAGCCTATAGTTTTATAAGTGTTATTTCCCATATCACATTGTGTATACCTTTTATTTGTATTATTTTTCAAAATACATAGCTTGAGACGTGCTGTGAGACTGATTCACCTGCATTAATCAATATACGTTGTTCTGTTATATTAGACTTTACTAATTTTATTTTAGTCTTACTAATATTTTACATTACAAATTATTTTTATAATATCAGATTTACAATGTTATTCGCTTTGTTGCAATATTTTTTGTATTATAGGAGCTTGTGATTGCACTTGTGAATAGGGATTGAGTATGTCAGACATCTTGTGTTATGATAGATATGTAAATATGTTTAGTTTTCTTAACATTGTTTTAGTCCTTTTCAGGACTTTATTCAAAGTTTCTTCTTACACTGTGAAGTTAATGGTAACCAAGTTTATAATTCTGGTTTTTGGATTTTTATATCTTCCTTCTTTAGTTGGGGTATGGTTTGTAGGCACTGAGGTAGGGAAGAGGGAAGTGTGTAAATATAAAGTTAATATTACTCCGAAATACATCTTTTTAGAGAATTACTGTTTTACTAGGACTAGACTAAATCTTCTTTTTACTTTTACCTTTTATTTACACAAATGTAAGCTAATTTCATACACCTATGATATCAGATATTTATTACATACATGACAAATTTATTAAGAGTTGATTCCTGGCATATAAGAGGAATCCAAAATAAAGCCAAGAAATCTTTATTATTGCATCTGATTTATAAATCACAAGCCAATATATGTTTCTTACAAGAAACACATATTCCCAGAGATGATTGGGACAAAGATAAAAATAAAAAATGGATCAAAAAAATAATAGCTTCTGGTGACACTACTAACTCTAAAGGGGTGGCTATTATAATTAAACAAAAATTTCAAGGGATTATTATTGATGAAAAACATGATAATGAGGGAAGATGGTACCTTTTTACTTCTAAAATACATAATCTTGATAAACCACTTCTGGTACTTAATATCTACAGTCCATGTAGCCAACAACATTTTTTTATTCTACAGATATATAATATACTTACTTCTTACAAAGATCACTATGTTATAGTGGGGGGGTGACTGGAATGCTGTGGTAAACCCAGACATTGATCGTACTAGATGTTCTTCTTCATATAATCAACAAGCATCTTTTGCTCTCGAAGATTTAATTCTGGAATATAATCTCATAGACCCTTTACAACTCACAGGGTACTCAAATAAAAAAAATATATACACATATTACTCAAAATGTTATCGTTCATGGTCAAGATTAGATTTTTTTCTTATATCTAATTCCCTTTCACAATATTTTCTAGACTTTACTATTGAGCCCAGATTTCTTTCAGATCACTCCAGAATTCTATTGAAATTAAATATAATGTCTAATGCTAGTCGTATATCCAAACAAAACAATTGGACATTGAATAACAACCTACTCTTAAATAAAGATATCTGCAAAGTGTGTACAGAAATAATTCAGGATATGGAAGATAATTTGGAGTCAACAGATATTCCCTATGATATACAGTGGGCTGCATGTAAGGCGAGGTTAAGAGGAATGTTTATTGGTAAGGCTTCATATCTTAAAAAGCAAGTTAACAAAAATGAAGGATTTCTTAAATTAAAAATTCAGTCTCTTGAAAATCAATATAGATTAAATCCAGATCCTGCCTATGACAAGCAAATAATAGAGTGTCAAAAAGAACTTATTTTACTTCATCAAAATAATCTCTCAATATTAGAGCAAAGATTATTAGCCACTTACTCTGAATGGGCTCAAGTACCTTCCAAAACACTGGCTAGAATAATAAAAAAAAACTTTGATAGACCAAAAATATCACCCATACAATATAAAAACAAAATATATAACACGGACACGGAAATTTTACAACTATTTACACTACTTTATACAGAGTTATACTCTAAATCTTCTAAATCTACGGTAAATAGCAATTTAAATAGTTTTCTAAGCTCTTTAATTTTTCCTATGTTAAATGAAAAACAACAAAGCCTTCTTTCTGCTCCTCTTAGTCTTCAAGAGATTTCTGAGTCAATTGATAGGCTTAAACCTGGTAAATCTCCTGGACCAGACAGTTTCACACCAGAATTTTTTAAATCTTTTAAGTTATTAATTGCTCCCGTTCTTCTCAAAGTGTATAATTACATAAACATAAATGATATAGCGGACCTTCATTGGAACACTTCAAAAACTATACTAATTTTGAAAAATAATAAAGATAAAACAGACCCTTGTAATTATAGACCCATTTCATTAATCAATATAGACATCAAGATTTTATCATCTATTCTTGCCAACAGATTGAAGCAGGTTTTACCTTCAATAATATCCCTGGACCAAACAGGGTTTATGTCTCACAGACATGTATGGGACAACACTCTGACTTTGGAATTTACTATCCATCTTACAAAAGGTGATAATAACCCAATATATGCATTGATCCTTGATGCTTCGAATGCTTTTGACAGAGTGTGTTGGGATTTTCTTTTTCAAACCTTGTCCTGTTTCAATTTTCCCATCTCTTTTATAAATTTAATCAAAACCCTATATAAAGAAACCTTTACTAGACTTCACATTAATGGTTCCACATCATCCTCTATAAAGATTACTAGAGGTACAAGACAGGGTTGCCCACTGTCTCCTTTTCTCCTTAATCTATATTTAGAACCATTACTTTTATACTTATCACAAAACACATTTCATAGGATTCCCAGGATTTTCAACACCAAATTATTTTTCTCTGCTTTTGCTGATGATCTAGTCATATACTTCCAAACTCCTATCACAGATCTTAATAAAATAATTAACTCTATAGAACAGTTTTCTCTTGCCTCGAATTATCTCATAAATCCTAAGAAGACACATATTCTTCCTTTAAATCATATGGCACATAAATCTTACTTACTTTCGGATTCCCAGTTTCAAATTACTTTTGGGGTTAAATATTTGGGTGTTAATATGGAACATAATAACCATTCTTCATTTCAAAATAACTTAAATAGACTATGGTTATCAATAATGTCGGATATGCGTAGATGGGAATGTCTTAATTTATCACTTCTATCCAAAGCCGCAATAATTAAAATGAATATTCTTCCCAAATTTTTATATCAATTTAATTCTTCAGATCAGATAATTCCCAAATCCTTTTTTGACAAAGTTAATAAAGAACTAGCTAAATTTTTGTGGTTTCCTAAAACTGTTAGAATTTCTTATTCTAGATTAGCAATTCTTAAAGATAAGGGGGGTTTGGGATTACCAAATTTCTATCTTTACTACTTAATTGTTTCATCAAATAAGTTATGATCCATTTCTAACATGAATAACATTCATCACATTCACTCTCCAACTTGGGTTAAGTTATGGTATCAGTATATTTTATCTAAAAACATAAACCCTGCGGCTATTCCGTTCCTATCAATAGATATTCTCAACACTTTAAATATCTCTCCTTAAACAAAAGATCAAAGCCTTTCAGGGGTTATTAAAACTCATCAATCTAGATAATATGTTCCTTTTATTCCAACCACTTCACTTAAATCCTAACATAAAATTGGATAATTCACCATTCAATTTAACAAAATATCCCCTTATAAAAAATATGAATGTTTGGGATCTCCTGAAGTATAAAAACTTGTCACTGGCGAACCTACGTAATACATTGAAAGTTAACTATAAATATACTACAATCTTACGTCAATTAAGGGAGGTGATTATGGTTAAAGATATTCTAACAAAACCAAAAGAACAAGATCTTAATAATTTAGACATGATAATTAGAACATTGTCATCACCTGTGAAAATGTTAACAAATTCATATAACTTGTGAAATAAATTAATACAAGAGTCGTGCTGCCTTTTTTCAGATGTCTGGGTGAATCATAATTCTCAAATAACTGAGAAGCAAAAACTCTTAGCCATTAGAAACACTCTGGAATACTCCCCCCTTCAAGAAAATGTTCTATACACAATTGATGATTAATAATAATGCTTATTATACTCCTTCCAAACGGAATAAATTTGATTCTAGTAAATCTCCTTCTTGCCCATGTTGTTCCTTCCCTCATGCTGACCTTTTGCATATTCTGTGGTTCTGCCATTTCTCCCATAAACTTTGGATTTCATTGAAAGTAAGATTACAGAAAATGGGTTATCATAAATCCACTTTGTCTTGGGAAACTGCTTTACTTCATATACCTATAGTTCATTGTTCTAAAGTGGATACTAATGTGTTTATATTTATTTGTTCTCTTTTAAAACTTTACATTACCCAAAATTGGCTTGACTGTACTAAATTAAATTGGGATACTTTTAGAAAAATGGCTTACACATATATTGCTGCTCAGAAAACTATGTTAAAGAGTCCTAAAAAAATGGCTTTAAAAAACAAAGTTTTAGAGAAGGTCCTTTGTATTATTAATGATTAATAGCGTCTAAAGTTTTTCTTGTCTGGGTTCATAATTATAATCTTTTTAATCTCATAAGGTTTCTTTTATCTTCTCATTGGTTTCTTGGTTACCTATTGTATATATTGTATATATTGTTGTATGTTATTTTTCTTACCCTAATGAGTTGCAATCTGTTATTACACGTTGTATAACTTTAATCAACTCCTAAAAAGTTTTTATTTACAATGTATAATGGTTGATGTTATGTTATTTTTTATAAATCAATAAAAAGATTTTTGAGAAAAAAAAATATTTAAGCAATGCTGGAGTCAAACTGCCTACCTCTCTAATTACACAATGTAGAGTACACAGTATTAACCACAAACAACACTTGAGAAGTCTGACTTCAACAGTGAAAGAGATCGCTTTTGAAAGGATGACCTCATCACAGTGTTGCAGAGTAGGTATTTGTGATAAAAGTGGGAGAAAATGATTGGAAACCACTCTCCAATTTAAACATTTCTCATGAGTGGACGTTTACATATCAAATCTGCTGTTGAAACCATACTTAACTGGTACAAGAACCCTCACAAACACACACACACACACACACACACACACACACACACACACACACACACACACACACACACAGACACACAGACACACACACACACACACACACACACACACACACACACACACACACACACACACACACATATGTGTTCAACATTGTTGGATTCACAACACCTACCTAACTAGCTACACAATCTGGAGAATGCAGTATCCATTGCAAGCACTACAGAAGTCTGACTACAGCAATGAAAGAGAGCAGTTTTGAAAGGATTACACATAAGTGTGTTGTAGAGAACGTTTGTGATAAAAGTTGGGAGAAGGTGATGGGGGACCGTTCTCCCAGTTTAAATTTTGATCTTGAGTGGAAATGTGCACATCAGATACATGGGAGAATCCTGTCCTAACTAGTACTACAGACACATACACTCTCATGATGGTCAGTCACTGCTGAATTTGAACACCTACATATCTAATTACACAGTCTAGAGTCCACTGTATCAACTGCAAGCACCACAGGAGTACAACTTTAAATGTGTGATAATGCACATTTGTAAGGATTACCACAGCAGAGTGTTCCAGTGAAGCTAGTTCGCATCACAGGTTACGTTGAAAAGACATGTGTTGACAAGCAGAAGTAACAGCAACATGTTGATCACAAGTAATTGCATACGGAGCAGATAACTTGTAATTCCTGTCATTCATGTACATTGTGGTAATGTGAGTAACATGTTGCTGTTTAACAATCATGGTTGTAAAACAACGGATTGACAACCAAGCATTCCTGAATGATCGGGTCAGGATGATTATATGCAAATAGCACTCATTTGTTGCAACATTTTCAATATCTCCTCATGTTTGGACAATGCTAAGTGTGAATACAAACAGAGAGATAACAAACATGAGAGAGCACTGCTTAATCTATTGAGGAAGTATGTGTGAAAAGGTCCCACACCATTGTACATCATTTACAAGTATGAATGTGTTGGTGTGCTGACATAACTTTAGAGAATGAAATGTTTAGCCAGCATCACAGTTAACTCCATGTATGTCCAGTACAACAACCAATTGCAACATACAGAAGTAATACATGCCACTCACACTAATTATGTTTTTCCAAAATCTATCCATAAAGTGCATCACTGACAACCTCATTTGCATGATTGACGACAAAGTATTATTGCATGCATAATTACATTTTGAGGTTTTGAACTAAGAATGGGCTCCATGCCAACCTTTGTGAAAAAATTGTAGATATTGTACAGACACAGAAACAGTTCTGATTCTGATCCAGTTCAGAATAGATGTGTGTTGTGTAAATGTTTTATGTGTCATGATTTACACATTTGTCATGATAGTTACAGTACATTACTCACATGGATGACACAGGTGTATACTTACACATCTCTGATATCTGGACATGTTGTACTGTTTCTTATACAATTCTATGTATTTGTATGACATCACTGAGTAATATGTTCAATACATGATGACATGTATGTGCCATAATTAAAAGAGTAAAGAACATGCATGTAAGTGCAACACAATTTATCCTGTTACCTTACGTGTGCACAGCAGCAAAGTTTGCCTGTTAATACATAAAACCTTGATTTTACCTAATGCCTTTCACTTATTTTTGGGAAGGTAAGAGCATTTTGTGAATGATTATAACATATAAGGCACAAAGTCTGCTAATGCTAGTGGAATCCTGAACTATAGAAACAATATGAAGCAAGGAAGTTTGTGGGCATCATACTTCATAACTCTAGTTACAATTGCAAGATCCCATATGATGTATATTCATCTCTGCAGCACGTTCAACTTATGATTCTAAATGTCTTCTCATAGTAGGATCAGCCTATGTTTCCACAGTGCAGTAGCACAAAGACCGGCAGACTAATGTGGCCCAATCCACAAGTTTTTGTCATAAGCCGTGCACTACCATTTACTGTCAGTTACTATTGTTGCTCAGTGCAAGGCATTGTGCAAATGCTGAGGGCAAAGAGTGATAACACAGAAGGTGGGTAGGAAGAAAGATAGGGGAGAGGGAGGCAGACAGAAAATATTTTAGTTTATGAGCAATTTCTGGCAATCTTTCTGTTTGTTATTCTTAGGTTTGTCATTATAATCCTTCTGTTATGCTCTGTAGAATAAAATATTCCCAGCAGGAAGCAAGCAGGTTAAGAGAAAAGCAGGATAATGATGTGCTAATACAATATGTAGCTAACAGTTACACACAAAATAGTCATATAAAAAACAGTCACAAAGGCTTTGGCATACTTCTGGATTAGAACCCTTGACATGAGCATTATCTCAGCAGCCCACAAAACAACTCCTACTTCATACACTTGAATCATACATTGGAAGGAACAGGAACAACAGATTAAAACAAAGGAGAATATACACTTCAGGCTTCGTTGCAGTAATGACAATAGTTAAATACCTTAAGGTGTACATTACATTCAGCAGCCTAATAAATCAAGAGTAAAATGCAATGAGACAGAATGGGAACAGACAGAAAAAGATGGATACAGGGAGAGAGACATGCAAAGAGTTTTGTTTTTGGGACATATCTGACCACCTTTGTCATGTGTTATTCTTAGGTTTTTCCTCTATGCTCTATACAATAAATTGCTTCCAAGAGGATGCATGCAGGGGTAGAAAAGTAGAAATGTGATTAACTCATTGCTTCCTACAAGAATATACTTGTCAGGAAAACAAGAGTCCTTGTGTATCCTGCAAGACTATATTTGTCTTTACAAGACACTCCCCCTTACTCTGGAAAAGAGTACATTCATCACAATTTTTTCTGAAGTCCTGATAAAAGCTACATACATAAAACTAGGGCATCTACATGCTGACATGTTTTGCTAAGCATTACCAGAGAAATGGTCAGCATGGGCTCTCTAGAGCTGGAGTTAAGTGTTTACAAAAAGTTATGAAAATATAGGACATATTTCCATGTTTACATTAATAATGCAAAAATAAAATGTGATTTTTCATGTTGGAATGGTGTATTTAAGCAGTGAGCATATGTAAAAAAAAAATTACATTAAAACATGGTGGGTAATGTGAAGATAATCTGAGTTATAAATGCTCTTTTGGTAAATTATTTATGAATTGTACCTATATTTTCATAACAGCATGAATTTCATAAAAACTGCATGATCTACAGGTGAACAATGGTGCGTCTTATAAAAAACATTAAGGGCTACAATGTTGTCATTGATACTTGCAATCTAACACACATGGTTTTGTAGATTAATATTGTTTTGCAATATTTTGAAATTATTACATGCATAATTTAATAATAATAATAATACCCAAGTGGAGTATTGTATCAGAGGCCTTACCTAGGTCAAGGTAAGCAGTATGCACTGTTTATATTCATCCACCGGGTTCAGTAAGCATGACCTTCCCTTGACAAAGCCAAACTGGGATGGATATAGTGTCTAAAGGGCTTCTGTGTCTTTGTTGATCATTTTTATAATTAATGTCTCTCTCTCTCTCTCTTTATATATATATATATATATATATATATATATATATACATAGTTCCTCTTAATAATCTCGAAATACTGAAATCTCGAATTTCAGTATCCCGAGACCATAAAGGGGAAACTTCAAAATAGCAAAAGTGCATAAGTGCGAATTCGAATATCTCGAATATGCACTTATGCATTTACGCTATGTTACGTGAAGTGTTTGGCTGGGATGGTGTCCAGAATTTAAGGTGAGTGAGTGTATGTCAGTGTTTTTGTAAGTTGTACGTGTGGGTTAGGGTAGGGAGATGGAAGTATGAGTGTGAGTGTTGGATGTGTTGGTGTTTGTGTATGTGTGATGTGGGGGGGGAGACTGTAGAATGTCTGGGTGTGCGTTTTTTTTTTTCTGTTTGTGCAATCTCGGAGTTGGTATATATAAGTAGGTGGTGGTATGGTGGGCACAGCCCCCCACATGTAGTGTGGTGTGGGAAGAATGGTGTTTGTGTTGTGTGGTGTATGGTGTATGTATGCTCGTGATTGTGTGTTTTGTGCATTTGAGTTTGGGATTGTGAGTAGTTCGCCTTTATAGTTTCGAGATACTGAAATTTGAGATTTCAGTATTTCGAGATTATAAAGGGGAGCCATATATATATATGACATCAGAAGCCAGCGACATGCTGGCGGGAGGAAGAGAGACTATGGTGGTTAACGCGAGTAGGAGGAATAACGATGGACATAATCCTTCTACTTCGAACCAAACGGAGTAAAAGATAGAATGGAACTGTATGTTATGGAGACTTACAAGGATATGGACTTTAATCAGTGGTTAAATAAATCATGTGTGTATAATTTAAAAGAAAAAGAAAAAACAAAGGAACAAGCGAACAGTTTAACATACAAGGAGAAATGTAAGATTTTTAAAAAATTATTATTAAAATTTAAATCATTGATTGTAGAAAATTGGTACTTTGAAAAATGTATTAAGGAAAAGATAGTACCGAAAGGTCTAAGACTGAATACATTTCCAAACAATATCAATGGTGATAAAATATTTTTAAAAAATATATGTGACATTCTGAATGACTGTGGGCTTGCAATGTTGAAAGTAATGATAAAACATAATATTGACATAATGGAACAAACGAAAAAAGAAATAGACAAATTGTATGGTGAAATTAATACAGATTTACTGTTTTCAGTAGATGAGTATAAGCATGTGTATTTTAGAGTTTTACATGATATAGATTCAGCTGCTAATATGAATATTAATAGCAAATTAAAGAAATTTGAAAGAGATTTAAATGAATATGGAAAAGGAAGTGCATACTATAATGAAAATACAGTTAAAAATGACAGGCATGACAATTATCCCAATGTGCATTATCAAGACAGAAACAACAGGAACAACCACTATAGAGGGACAGGAAGGGATAGATATTGGGAGCAGAGCCAACCAGATTATAACGAAAATGATTATAATCAATATGTCCAAGAACAATTCCCTAACTTAAAAGAAAATGATAACATTGTTAGAACTAATGTCCCTTCAGGAGTGGACGAGTTAAGGAGATCCGAGAGGTTGAGGAATCGGAACCAGCAAACATCATATGCACAGGCTACGATGAGCAACAATATGCATGCAGGGAGGATCTACAGATAGCAGACCTTTCAGTAGTTCTGTATCAAGATACGATACAAGTTAATAATATTGAGTCTGTACCAGATGCTCAGGAACAAATGGACACTATTATAAATACATATAAGAATTTTAATATTTTAAATTATACTGACATCCCCATTAATCAAAGTTTTTTTGATTTGTTCACAAAAGGTTTTACCTTTGTACCTGTGAACAAACCTAGAATAGAAAGTATAGTACTTGACGTCAAGTTATTTACACGTAAATTGAACTTTAAGCATTTATACAAAGACAGACCAGTTCAAGACAAGGAGAATGTTTTAACTAGGCATAGTACATATAACCCGCCTATACATTATGAAATTTTAAACTTTGAAAAGTGTGTTATTAACAAGATAAGAAATGAATATAATAATGGTACAAAAATGAGACACAATTTAACAATGGTTGAAAAGAAATTATTAAATGATTTAAGTAATAATGACAAAATACGTATTATGAAACCCGATAAAGGTGGGGGGGTGGTTATTATGGACAAGTGGGATTACATCAAGAGGATGGATGAAGGACATCTTGGATAGGGATGAACATTATACTCTGGTTACTAAAAACGAGATTAATATATCATATAGGAAGATAGACCTCATTTTGGAGGACAATTTGCTCACAGGAATGATTGACATTGAACTATATAGGTTCTTAAAAGTACCCAAACCTGTTATACCGGCTATCTTTGGTATACCAAAAATCCACAAGTCATTGTACGATCCACCCATGATACCAATAGTGGCATCACAAGGATCTAAAACCCAACCTATGGCTATTTATGTGGACACTCTGATAAAAGAATTTTACAAAAAATGTGATCATATCTTAAAGGACTCATGGGACTTTTTGAAGAAAATTGGTGACAGTACTTATATGGACAGTATGTACTTCATTCCTATTGATGTAAAAGAACTATTTTCAGTTATCCCCCAAGCAGTTGGCTTAGAATGGTTTGAGAAAACCTTAGTTGAAATGAATTTTCTAACAGCTGTTGATTTTAGAACTGTACTTGAAAGTATGGAATTGGTCCTAAAATACAACTATGTTTATTTTGAAGGTGATTATTACCATCAAAAAGAAGGAGTGGCCATGGGCTCTGCCTGTGCCCCTGCATATGCTAATATAATAATGTTGTTCTGGGAAAAGAAATATGTATTTGATTCTATTTATAATCAGTATATTGTCAAGTATTTCCAGTTTTTGGATGATATTTTTGTTCTTTGGAATGGATCCAATGACCATATTGAAGAATTCATACAGTACATCAACCATACCACTACCTTCTTGCATTTCACACATCAAGTAGGTATAGAAGAAATACAATTCCTGGATGTAAAATTAAGTAAAGATAGTTACAACAAGTGTTATAAGTCAAATATATTTAGAAAGGAGCACTATTCTAATGTGTACTTACATTTTCACAGCGACCATCCTTATCAACTCAAGAAAAATATTGTAAAAGGGCAAATGATTAGGATGGCCAGAATGATTTCTGAGGACAAAGATTTTCTAAATGAAATCAATCATGTGGAAAAAATGTTTTTTGAAAGAGGTTACCCTATGGAGTTTATCAGTCCGATAAAAGAATATGTAATTTCCGAGAGGGGTAACAAATATAACCCCCTCTTAACACAAGGTGGTATATTGGTGACTATGGGTGGACCTAATAATATAATGAGTAAGAATGTTGATACTCAGAATACATCAGGAATTAATTTCACACCATATTTAACTGTTACATATTACCAGGGTGTAGGGCGGTTGAAAAAAAGTATCTGTGATACTTGGGATATGTTTAGGAATATGGCAACTAAAATAGATGTTTTTAAATGTGACATAAAATTTAGCTTTAGAAGGAACAAAAACATCAAAAATATTATTGAGAAAAGGAAAATCTTGGACAGTGGGGCTAACAAGAGACATGGTACTTTTAAATGTGGCAGATGTGCACAATGTTCATATATTGCAGAATTAAAAGAAGTAAGAATACCAAGTCTACATTTAACTATAAAAGCTAAAAAATACAATAGTTGTTACTCTAAAGGTGTTGTTTACCTAGTATTTTGTAAGGCCTGTGGGAGTTACTACATTGGTAAAACCGAAAGACATCTCAGAAATAGAATATATGAACACATCAGGGACATTAACAGACACAATGACAATAATGCATTGTACAGGCATGCATTAGAATGTAAAAAAGCAGACTTTAAATTTTGGGTGTTAGAGGAGGTAGAGCCCATGGACCGAGGGGGTGACTGGGAAACAAAGTTAGAGTACAGGGAAATGATCTGGCAGTTAAGGCTAGATGCCTGTAGTGGAAAAGGACTAAATGACCATATATCCATTACCCCTGCACTAAAACTATTAGCAATGGATCCGAATAAAGTAAAATGTTAAATATATTCTGACATTAGAGATATAATCTCTTGTTTGTTTATTAATTTCTTTTCAATTATTAACTTTTTACTGGTTAACAATACGTATTTCAACATTTTTAAATGTTGACATTTTTAACTTTCAAGTTTTTTATAAAAATGAAATAATATTTATTAATATTTATATAATATTTATATAATGTTTAATTGATGGTATGATGTAATATTGAATTTTAAGAGACCAGGGGATGTGTACTATTTATAGTTTTTGTGTTTATTGTTCACCATATTTATTGAGCAGTTTTGTACAGCTTTTAATTATGAGCTAGCCCTTTTATTATGGTATCAACCCAATTGGTTCAAGTGAATGCTTGTTTAATTAAATTAATTGGTTAATTTCTTAGCCAATAGGCTAACAAGGTTTATTTCAAAATGTATAAAATGCAGGACTGACAAGTGCAATTAGATTCTGAAGAAGTCTCCGTTAAGGAGATGAAAGCGCTTAATCAGTAACTTTGTTTTGTTTTTACAAGTCTTTTGTTAAATAAATAATATATTTTTATCTTCGTGGGAACATCGTTTATCCTTGTGCTTGCAAACAGCAGTGGTGGTTTGTGGAAAAGGGACAGCCTTTATTGTGCCGGAGCAGCGTTGTGTTTCTTTGTGGTTTGTGTCACTGCCTTGGACTGTGTAGATAAATACTTATATCAGTCGGAAGAAAAATGTTCTTTCTTGACTAATTTGCAAACTGTGTAATAAAGCAGGTTCTATGGAAACTGCCCTTTCATAGAATACTGGTTGAGATGCATTATATAATATGTATTACATGAAGCAGTGAATAAACAGCTTATCACTGAAGTGCTCTATTTTGGCAACATGTTGTTTAATAATTTTAACTGTATCTGTTAAGCTTTGCTTTTAAGATTTGTTGTCATTAGGATCCTTTACAGACACAAAAAATCAGTTTTTCATGACTGCCTACCAACTGTGCCCTGTTACTGCATGTCATTAACTATGCATTATCTTAAGGGTGTATAATCCGGAATTTTGAAAAAGGTTATAGAGCAAAGATAAAACGTGCAGATTTAAAAGGGATTGAATGTCAGGTCAGCAGACTGAAAGAGAGAAAGAGAAAGTGAGTTTCTTTTGTGATTCATCTTAAGCAGTGTTTTAAGTTAGTGGTTTCAAGGAAAAGATCCCCGTATGACTGCAAAATTTGTCAAAAGGAGATTCCTCATTAAGTTTTCTGTATCCTATGTACATTTTAATAATGCAAGTATTGACTTATTGTCATCTAAACTCAGAATAAACAGTGGACAACAGCATAAAATGAAATCTATAAAGCAGGCCTTCAAGACTGAGTATTCATAGCCTGTGTGTTGCAATATTTACACGGGATGATTGTATGATTATAAATTGCTGTTGCTTTGCCTTTGTTATACTGAATGTGCAGTTTAAGAATAGCAAATCATTAAAAAACATTGCTTTATCTCATTACTAACATAGGCATTGTCCAACATCATCCAGACATCAGTGATGTGTTATGTTGTACTACAGTATCGTTACGTACTTCACAACAAAGTAAAACTGAGATTCATTCTTTTCACAGTAAACCAGTCTGTGACTAATTAAAATGTGTATTTAAGATCAATTGTGCCCTCTTGTGGTCAGTTTTTCCATTGCCTGCTGTAGTTAAAGTAATTAACAAATGCAGCCCATTTTCAAAGGTAATTACACCGGCATCCTTTTCCTTTCAGCCTGTTTATATAAGGTTTTAGATGCAGATGCTCCAGAACTTTGTACTGATGCGGCCTATTAAGGGGGGAAAAAAAACTTATAAACTATGTTTATCTGTGGGATATTGCTTGTACGAATTATAGGTGCATAAATTAATTGCACAGTGTGCTATAGGCATAGCTAAAAGCAAAGGCAGTATAAAAAAACACCATGGCATGATTTTCTAGACATTCTCATAATAAACTCCCACTGGAATGTCAAAACTACCAAAGAAAGACAAAGTCACACAATTTGGGTATTTTGCATGCATTTGTATTTGTATTTATTTATATTTATTCATTGACTGACTGAGCAATTGATTGATTAGTTTGTTCACAGGATTGTTCCTACTAGCCACTGCCCTATTATAGTGGGAACCCTGGCAGAAATACTCCAAGATATTATTAAACTAGATAAGGAGACAAAATGAAGAAAGGCATTTGTAAAGAGGTGTACCAAAAAATGGATAGACACGTTTTGTCTGGGACTCAAAAGACTTTCACTGCTCTTTCATAGCCAAAAGAGGCAGTTTATATGCAAAGAGGAACTGCAGTTCTGAACATCATTAGTTACAATGAGGAAAGACCTCATTATCATTTAATGTGCATGTCCTTGAATTGCATGGTGTTATAGCTAGTGCTAATTAACATTTTCCTCAGGTAATCTTCACCGATGGGTCATACATCACGTTGGCACAGGCACCCCCCTACCCATTCTATCTCTTACACATACACACACACGCACACACACACACACACACACACCTAGTTGTCCCTGATTTTACAGAAAGCCCCTGATTTTGGCTCTTATGTTTGCCATGTCTCTTGTAAATCACAAGTGAGTGTACATTCAGACAATAATGGCAAACATTAGAGTTTTATTCTTGTTATTGTTCAGAAAATGCATCTTGATGCAAAATCTGTTGTTCTATAGTAATAGTTAGAGTCCTTGTGTCTGATGTTCTTCCCCACAGTATTACAGGCTTTGCTCATTAGTCTTCAGAGAGTTGAGAGTTATGGCAGTCACCCCCCCCCCCAACACACAAACACACACACACACACAGACACTCAGAGTACATATGGCACACACATCTCTCACCTTATCACACTCATGGACACACTCATTCATTCACCCATACACACACACATGCACACACACGCATGCACAAACACACATACACACCTACTATACCTATATCCAAATTAACCCTCCAACTGCAACTACCCAGGTAGGCATGTAGTCTTGTGGACTCACACACGCAGACATGAACACAAACACACACGCATATACCTACTGTATCTATCTCATAACTAACCACCCTATCCACCATACAGCGACCACCAAGGCAGGTATACACACACACACACACACACACACACACACACACACACACACACACACACACATATACACACACACACACACACACTCTCACCCAAGACCAGTCATACCTCTGCATTATCAACTCCCTTTTCCCCATTTTCATGAGCTCAGGGTGTTGTGTCACCTGTCACCATCTCTCTCTCTCTCTCTCTCTCTCTCTCTCTCTCTATTCAATGCCACTCTCTTATGCTCTTTGATACTCATGCCTGACTGTTGCAGGTCTTCACTTATCCAATCCATCCACCTCTTTGCTGGACATCCTTGTCTTCTCTTGCTTTCTTCCTGCTGCTCCCAAATCTTCTTCACCAGATTGTCTCATGCTTTTCTGCACATGTAACTGAACCACCATAATCTGTTCTCTTTGACCTTTTCTGTAATTGGAGCCACTTTGGCTTCTGCTCTTATGTCCTCATTTCATCATCTGTCCCACAGTGTGCATCATACCACCCATCTCAGGCACTTCATCTCCATCTCCGCCAGCTTTCTCAGCTGTTCTGCCTTTACAGCCCAGGTTTCTTTACCATACAGTAGTACTGGTCACACCACTGTTTTGCATACTTTACTTTTCAGAATCTTTGATATTCTTCTGTCAAATACAATATCTGACACTCTGTGGCAGTTGGCTGCAGCCCCTCTGATTCTAGCTTTGACCTCCTCATTCAGATTTCCCTTCTCCTCAACCATCCCTCCCCGATACTTGAAGCTGTTAACCTCTTCCAATATTTTCCCCTTCTATCTCAATTCTCAACTTCTTCTGATTCCCCCATTTGCTGCCATTACAACTGTCTTATGTATACTCACTTTCATTCTGTGTGATTTCAGATTTGCATTCCATTTCTCTATCCTTTGCTGAAGTTCTTGCTTAGAGTCTACTATAAAGCCACATCATCTCCATACAGCAACTTTCTTGATCTGTCCCCTCCAACGTGTTTGCTAATGTAGTCCATCAACAGCTATGGGCAGCAGTGGTTTCAGAGCTGAACCCTAGTGCACACTCACTACCACTGGGAAACCCTCTGTGAGAGTGAGCACTGTTCATACTTGAGTAATGGGGTCCTTGTACATAGCCTGCACTAATTATACCAATGTTTGTGGGACTTTGAACCACCAAAAGACTGCCCAAATCAGCTTTCTTGGGACTTTGTCATATCCTTTCTCCTTGTCTAGGAATGCCATGTTAGACTCTTTCCTCATATCTATCCTCTTCTCAACTATCTGTTTCAAACATCAAGTTAGTTGTGCTGTATCCTGATCTGAATCCGAACTGTTCATCTCCTATCTTACTTTCTACCACTTTGTGTATTCATTTATCAATCACCCTCTCCATAACTTTCATGCAGTGTGACAGGAGCTTGATAGCTCTGTACTGCCCACAGTTGTGAATGCCCCCTTTGTTCACGAACACTGGCAATGGAATGCTTATTCTCCAGTCATATGGAATATGCCTTCATCTCCACACTGGCATGAGTTCCCTTGGGAGCTATTTCTCCCCTTTCTCACCAAACAACTTTATCATACCTGCTGTGACCTCATCTGAGCTTGCTTCTTTCCCTGACTTCATTTTCCTTAGTGTGTTCTTACTTCTTCTATGGTGGGCTCCTCCTCATCTCTTATAGGTTCATAGGTTCATAGGTAGGTACTAGGCTATCGGCCCGAGGGCTTATGTAAGCCTAGCCAACAAGGTTCCCTGGCTTACGCCACCTAAGAAAGGGTGTTTCTTATTTATTTATTTATTTAAATTTTATTTATTTATTTATTTATTTATTTATTTATTTATTTATTTAAATTTCTTATTTATTTATGTTTCTTTCTTTTTTATTATAGGTATGTCTGGGGCAGTACAGCTTCTGTGAATTTTTCTTCATACAGAGGCACCTGGAAGTACTCCTTCCATCTGCCTTTGATGTCCTGTGAATTGGTGAGCAAGTAGTTACTTACATCCCTTAAGAAGTCTTTGCCTTGCAGCCTGATATAGTTTCTTCATGCCATCTACTGACTCACTTTCCAGAAGTTGGTAGAATGTCTCTGATGCATTGTTCTTTGCTATTGCAACTCCTTTCTTGGCTTCTTTGTTAGCCAACCAGTATTCCTTCCTTCTTAGCCCGGTCTGTCTTTTCTATCTCCCACTCTTTCCAACACTCCTTCTTTCTTTTGACGACTTCCTGGATTCTGCATTCCACCACCAGCTTTCCCTATGTACCTTATTTCCATACCTGGCTCAGCCACACCTCTGCTCTGTAGTCCTCACACAGATGCTGTTTTGAGGCACTGCCATTCTTCTTGAACTCCACCTATTCCCTCTTCTTCTTGAGGTGGTAGACCTCTAAGTAATTCCTTGAACCATTGTGCTTTCTCTATAGTCAACTTCCAGGTCTTGAGCTTGGTCTCTGTTGACCTTACAGCCTTCTCTGACTACTAATTGCTGCTGATTGTGGCAACCAGCGGTTTACACTTTTTGCCAACTTGTTCACTGTGGAAGGCTTTGCAATTGCTGATTCTACCCCATCCTTACTAAGAGGAAGTCTGCCTGAGGTGCATGTTGGCCACTCTTGTATATAATCCCACACCTCTACCTGACCTCTAAACTCTCCAGCAATTACTTGCAACACAGTCTCTTACATTAGAAGTAATGAATTAATTCTGATTCTGCATTTTGGTTATGCTAATTTATGGTCAGATGCATAAATCCCTTTCTTTGTGGATTTTCAGGGAAGAACACATGGCTAATTAGCACAAACCACTCCCCTGGAATGCCTCACCACAACCATGGAAATAGCCCACCAAGATGATTCTGCAGACCATGTAGAATCACCACTGTGGTGGGCCTGCCTATGAATCAAATAGGGCTCTAATGGTTTTCACCCATGCTTGGACTTACTACTAGGGGTGGCCTTTTCTCAATCCCATCTAGAGTGATGTAGTAGAAAGAATAACAGTGTACAGAATAAAACAAGGCTGATACAGTACAAAACAATCTGATGTTGTGTGGCATGGAAAGGCATCTGTGGGCATGTGGACATAAAAATAAAACTTATACAAGTCAAAAGAAAGGATTCATCCTATTCAAAAATACCAGTGAAACATATAGTATTATTTAACCAGTATAAATGGTGTGCAGCTAGATAGTATGTCAAAGTTCCCACATAAGAAATCAACCTGGTATGGATAAGTCAAGCTTACAGCAAAGACACCATAGTTGTGCAGGTGGGACTAGAGTTAAGTCCAGTATGCAAGACAAATACCATGAGGTATGCCGGGGGGCAAGGTTAAAGAGATGTAATGTAATGGTTCAAGTAGCTAAGTGATATTATATCCAAAAGCAGTACAGCAAACAAATAATCAGAAACTTCAAGGCGAAGCAGGACAGAAGAGCCAAAAACGTTTATTGCAAACCCACAGAGCAATAAGTAAGGTACAACGTAACACAATGTCACCAAAACAAATCACATGGTTAAGTGCTTTCACCCGGAACCTCCAGGCTTCATCAGAACAAATTCAAGAACCTGGCTCACTACTATAAATAGCGCCATCAATCATTAAAACCACAACAATTCATCAATTAACAAATTAAAGAACCCCAAACAGTCAATTCTCGTAGGTACTGACCACCACCACTTTTTAGCTATTCAGTATGAGACACATGATGGAGACAATTTTCAGCCCACTACACGAGGGACTGTTAAAGCAAAATAATGATATTATTGTGACATATGGAGGTAGGAAATGTACGCGGGGTAATACTACGAGAACCTGGCGACCCCTACTCACCCTCATAGCTGCAATGTTCCTACTCGGTAGGGGTGTAGACCTCCACTACACTTATCTCAATCGGCCCTTGCTATTATTAGACACTAAAGTTCAGGGCATCATTTTTAATTTCCCTATCCTTTCCACTATCTGGACGGCGACAGTGTTCACGTGGTTGCGTGCTCAATCCAGGTACATTATTTCAAGTATTTGGCTTAAATGTTACCTAAAAATTGTTAAATTATGTGTATGTTCTTTATGTATATTGATACGTTATAGCCACAAGTGATATTTATTACATTTAATAGGGTGACTAGCACTATGTAATAATTCTTACTTGATTGTTTCTAGTGATGTTTGTTCCTGTCTCCTGTTTAACTACTGACTTTAGCTCCTTGTTAGGATATAGCTACATACAGCTCTAGGTAATGTTAATGGTGCAGAGTCTAGGGAGCACCTATACCTGAAATAGCCTGCCACTTTGCTTGTACTCTCTTACCTTCTACTGTTTTCTAGCCTAAAGTTTTGTGGTGTTAGACACTTTATTTGATGTTTATAGTGCTCGGATAAGCTGTTTTTTATCCTAAAGTTTTTATGGAGTTGGACAATGTTTATTTGATGGTTATAGTGCTCAGATAAGCACCTGCTTTGGGCATATCTCTATTTTTTTGTTGTTTTGTTATACTGGTCACTATTATTTGCCTGCACCGGGCGATTATTATAGCGTCTTTGTGAGTTTCCTGGTCTCTGTTATATGAAAACTAACTTGCCTGTATTGATGGTTATAGTGCTCAGATAAGCACCTGCTTTGGACATATCTATTTTTTTGTTATTTTGTTATACTGGTCACTATTATTTGCCTGCACCAGGCGATTATTATAGCGTCTTTGTGAGTTTCCTGGTCTCTGTTATATAAAAACTAACTTGCCTCTATTGACTTCAATCATTTTAAACTGTGCTATGATTAATTAAGCATACTGCCTGTAATATGATTGCGTAGTAGCAAGGACTGCAAACTGTTTTTCCTAATGTGAATTATATCTCTGTGCTTACAGGTGATTGTACAACTACCTAACCCCATGCAACTGAATGATCTGTATTTTTTTTTTATCTCTCTCCTTTCTCCTAGCCTTCTCTCCCCTGCTTCTACAAAGTAAATAACCCACGCATACACAGCTCAGTATTAAGTAATGGCAACCGGGAACCAAAGTTCGGAACAAAATCTCACCTGTAAAGCAAACTCGAGAGACAGAAAGAAAGTATGATCTCTCCACTGAGAATTAGAACTAGTAATTTGTTAGCTAATTTTGTTGCGAATTTATCTATCTGAGTCCTGCTTGTCATCAAGGTATTTTGGGTGAGCACAGTACTATGAGAATCTGACGAACCCTACCCACCATCATATCTCCCAGTTTTTCAATTACTCTTCCTACCACTCACTCCCCTTACAAATACTAACAATCTCCTGAAACTGTTAAAAGTGTATCAAGGTGTTATTTTTCTTTTTTCTTAGCAGTTATCCAGTCTCTCTAGCACAGGGCTGGCTGATAGCTTTTTGCAAAGTTCCTACTCGGTAGGTGTAGCCCTCCCTCTTCACTACAACTATCTCAATCGGCCCTAGCTATTATCCCCTAAACTTCAGGGCGCCATTTTTAATTTCCCTATCATTTCCACTATCTGAACGGCAACTGCGTTCGCATGGTTGCATGCTCAATCCAGGTACACTATTTCAAATATTTAGCTTAAATGTTACCTAAAGCTTGTTAAATTATGTGTATGTTCTTTATGTATACTGAAACGCTCTTGCCACATGTGATATTCATTGCATTTAATAAGGTGACTAGCACTATGTAATAATTCTTACTTGATTGTTTCTAGTGATGTTTGTTCCTGTCTTCTGTTTAACTACTGACTTTAGCTCCTTGTTGGGATATGTCTACAGCTCTAAATGATGTTAATGATGCAGAGTCTAGGCAGCACCTATACCTGAAATAACCTGCCACTTTGCTTGTACTCTTACCTTCTACTGTTTTCTATCCTAAAGTTGTTATGGTGTTAGACGCTGATCATTTGTTTATAGTACTTGGAGAAGCTTTTTTTTTTATCCTGAAGTTTTTATGATGTTAGACACTGTTTATTTGATGGCTATAGTGCTCGAATAAGCGACTGCTTTGGGCATATCTCTGTTATTTTGTTATACTGGTCACTGTTATTTGCCGGCATCGGGCGATTATCCTAGCATCTTTGTGAATTTCCTGGCCTCTGTTATATGAAAACTAACTTGCTTCTATTGACTTCATTCATTTTAAACTGTGCTATGACTAATTAAGTATACTGCCTGTAATAGTTTTCATGATTGCGTAGTAGCAAGGGCTGCAAACTGGTTTTGCTAATGTGAATTATATCACTGTGCATATGGGCGATTGTACAACTTCCTAACCCCCATGCAAGTGAATGCTCTAATGTTTTTTTGTTATCTCTCTTCTTTCTCCTAGCCTTCTGTCGCCTGCTTCTACAAAGTAAACAACCTACCCGTGCAAGGCTCAGTATTAAGTACTGGCAACTGGGAACCAAAGTTCTGAACAAAACCTCACCTGTAAAGCAGTGGCGGCTGGTGACTTCAAATCAAAGGGGGGCTGCAGGAGACAGCTGAATGGGTGGGGTCAATGGGAAGGAGTGCGGCCAACTAGAAAGGAGAGGAGCTATGCTCAAAACCACAAAAACTAACTAAATACACTGCCGTGGGTGCCAAACCGCCATTATGAGAGTCCAATCAAGACAAAATGAAGTGTAGAAATTAAAAATATTTCAATGCATTGGCTGCATGACAGCTTACTTAATATCTAGATGGAAACAAAAAGGTTGTGAGGCATGAAAAATAAATTACTTTTTAAATACATTAATGGAATGCCAGTCAAAATCAAGTATAAGAAAAACAAGCAGCACTCAACTCAAGCCACTTCTTGCACTGCAGTTCTAATTATAATTTATATTCAGCTTTATTAAAGTACCAAGTAACATGCTGAAAGTAGAAATCTCTGATGGCCCCACTTGTAAAAATGTTCCTTATCCAAAAAAAGACCTGCTGCCTGACAACTATCTACTTGTTTCATGGGGAAAACATGATCAAAGTAAAAAATGAAAAGCAAACAAGAAATAAGCTCAAGATACATTGCTTAAAAGGATTACTGTACAGGTTATGGACCACACGATTGGCATTCTGTTTAGTTTACAGGTAAAGTCTGCAGAGATGACTGGAAGTCTCCAAGTGTAATGAGCTTCTTAAAATAATGTAATCCTGTCCTTTATTACAAATACTGTCATATGCATTTCAATACCCAAGGCTTATACATTATCTAGTTAAGTATTCTTTACATGGCAACAAGAGAAAGGCTTTCAATGTTGGCAATTCTTTAACAGTATGCTTATTAAAGCTTACTTGCATCTTACAATCTCAGCCAAGCTTACCTGATGGTCATTAAAGTATTGCTACTTAAACACAGAGCAACAGGCACTTTGAGTAATAAGCATAAATCAACAGTACAAAAAATGACAGAAACCAGACCATTCTGCAAAAATCAAGGACAGATGAAAAGCCACTCTAGTACTTGTGTCTACCTTGGATGGGGGGATACCCTGCACATTTACACTGCATAACTATTCCTTGCCTTGCTTCGACACATCCAGAGTCACTACATGGGGGAGTGGGGTGCAACAAGTATGTCACAATTTGAAATGTCTCTGGCTGACTGTGATGACCCTGACACATTTGTCATACCTCTCAACCTCAGAGCAAGAAATCTGAACAAAGCCATACAAAGAAGTGGGACAAAGGCCCCAAAACAAGGACAATTTTTAAAATATTGCTCTTATAAACTTAGAAAGATAATAGAATAGGTATTGCATTAGTATGAATTTTCTGAATGGTATGACATCTGAAACTCAAATGTCTGTCATTATTTTCTAACTTCAGTCTTTAAAGATTTGACACTAATTTGCCAAAAAAAACACAATTTTATGAAAAATGGACCAAAAATGTGATGTAAAAATATAACATAACCACACAATACAGCTGGGAACCTGTCAAAGAAGGGACACTTTAATATTAGTACTGCTAAATTGAGCAGCTGACAAAATAAAAGAATCTGCATGCAGTTCTGAAATAAAAGTAATCTATAACTATGATTACAGTTATTTCTTAAATGTAAAACCTCCATGTTTTCTTCCAAAATTGCTATTTTGCGGAGGGATTATTAGGGGAAGAGCAACATTTTGAGCCAAAATCGGGGACAGTTGGGAGGTTTGGCTATGCCTAATTCTATAAAGCAATTTATTTGCATGTACCTCTCAACCTGTTAATGCAATAAAACTGGACAAGGCCAAATATATTGGGGGAACATATAAACAGTACTAAAAAATGCTCTTGTATAAACTGAGACAGTTGACAGAACAACAAGTCTTACTTTAGCATGCATTGGTTATGAAGTCTGAAACTCAGTGTGTCATTATTTAGTGACTTAATTCCTAAATGATTTGCCAGAAAACCACAAATTTTATGAGGAACAAACCAAAAATAAGAAGCAAAAATCTCTGACTGTGGCTGAAGCAGTCCAGAGCTCCTCTATTCTGTGCGGTTGTCACCGCACAGATTTCTGGTATCTCACAGCAATGATTGCTGGGTACCCCTTAATCCATATCCGGACTGCCGATAAAGGCAGTCTGAGTTCAAATTAATTTTTTGTTTTGCAGATTTTTTTTCTGTTTTTCTAGGTGGGAGGGCTGCAGTCTGGCAGTCCGATAGGACGAGCCACCCCTGCTGTAAAGCAAACTCAGGAGTCAAAAAGAAAGTATGATAATCTCTCCCACTGAAAACTAGAACTAGTAATTTGTTAGTTAATTTTGTTGTGAATTTATCTGTCCTGTTTGTCATCTAGCTATTTTATCCCTGGGTGAGCACAATGCTATGAGAACCTGATGACCCCTACCCACACTTGTATCCCCCCAGTTTTTCAATTACTCTTCCTACCACTCACTCCCCTTATAAATACTGACTAACAAACTTTCAAAACTGTTAGTGTATCAAGGTGTTATTTTTCTTTTTTATTAGTAGCAGTTATCCAGTCTCTCTAGCAAAGGGCTGGCTGATAGCTTTTTTGCAAAGTTCCTACTCGGTAGGTGTAGCCCTGCTTCCACCCACCCCTCATATCATTTCCTTTATACCTATCCAGTCAAATCACACTAACCTACTTCCTCCCTAATATCTCTCCCTTCTAGTACCCTTCTAACTCATTTCTTTCAATTTGCTCCTCTTCATACCCACTTCTGTATTCCACATTACCTGCTACACTGACTAACTCTTCATCCACTCCCTGTTTCTCACTTTACCCTACTCTTGGAAATAACATGTCTTCAAAAACACAAACCTTACTCCTACTACCACTATTCTATGTCCTCTGCTACCTCACCTCCTAGCACTCCCAACTGCCACCCCCTCATTTCCACTCCTCTAACTGGACTAGCATACTAAGTACAAATCCCCAACCACATCCACAAATCTGTCCATTAATCCTTCCCCCTACCTCTCCCATTCCAAAAATAAAATTATCTCCCCCTCCCCTAACCTCCTCAAAAAATAAAATAAAACTCACAATACTCAATTACTCTACTGTAAACCTCTTCTGCTATCAGGAAACATACATCCAAACCCTGGCCCCTCTCAGTCTACCCTAAATTATAATCCTCAAATAGCTAAATCAACTAACCTCCCATGCTCAAAAAAACAAGTATCTTTCTGCTCTATTAACCTTAGAAGCCTAGCAAATTAAAGTTAATGAATTCCATGCCTTTTTAGCTAACTATGCCCCTGACATTGTCACCCTAACCAAAACTTGTCTGAAACCACAACACCTAGACAGTCAACTTATCCCTCCTGGCTATAACATCCTTAGACTGGATCAGCTTAACAAAAAAGGAGGAGGAGTTGCCATACTCTACTCCAATCATCTCTCGCTTATTAGTACTAACTCTCCTTTACCGTCCTTCTCCACAGCCAAACTTTTACTGACCAACTTCAACTTAACAAATTTACCACCATAACAGTTGTTGCAATCTATATCCCCCCTGAAGAAAATATTACCATACTTGAAAGCATCCTATCCCACCTCTCTGACCGTCCATAATGAAACCACCATACTGGGAGATGTAAATATTGATTGGCTCTCAGTACAAGCTCCCAGTACTACTTCTTGTATTAATCTACATGGATTTGAGCAGCTAATCACAGCCCCTACTTATAATAATAAATCTCACCTCCCAAGCTCTCTTCTAGATTGGATTCTTGTCTCCCACCCCCAAAACTACCATAATCCCCAGACCCTTTCAAATGCACTTAGTGACCACTGCCCTATTACCAACACCAGACAAACTCCCCACTTCACCAAACCCTTTAAGTATATTACCTCTTGCAATCTTACTAAATTCTGCCCATACTCCTTCATTGACCTACTCTGTAGAATAAACTGGTCTCATCTCAACACTCTCACTTGGATGAAGCTGTCCACTCCTTTAACACCACTTTCCTTGATATACTTAACTCCCTTGCTCCCCTTCGCACTATTAGAATCAAATCCAATACAGCTCCATGGCTAACTCAATCAACCTGAACCCTTATGAAAAACTGAGATAGGATATGGAAAACATGGACTAAAACCAGGACACTCTCTCTCCTTCAGACCTATAAAGAACTTAGAAACAAAATAAAAAAAAACATCCATAAAGACAAACTGAACATCTGTGCAAACCCTCCCCCCACTACCCTTAAATCCAACCCTAAAAAAATTGGAATTCCATCAATCATATTCTCAATCCTGGAAACCCTTCCCCTCTTAACCCTTATCCTAATGAAACACCCAAAGACACTGCCATTAAATTTAACAATCACTTTATTGACTCCATAACAACCTTAATTAAGTCCCTTTCCATCAGTAACACTGTAAATACCCCCACTAACTCATCTTCCCTTCTCAAGCCTTCAAACTCTTTCTCTCTTAAAGCTGTGTCTACTAATTGTATAAAATCCTTACTCTCCAAACGCAAACCTTGCTCCCCCTCAGCAGATAATCTGCCCTCCTATTTCCTGACGATTGCCTCTGAACCCCTGGCCTATCCTGTGTCTATCTTGATCAACCCCTCTATATTTGAATCATATGCCCCCTCTATATAGAAACAATTATATACTTTACCCATTCACAAAGGTGGCAATTCCTCAGGTATATCAAACTTCATACCTCTCTCTAAAATACTAGAGAAATGCATTCAGAAGCAGATAATGCAGTACCTTCTCCAAGAAAACATTCTCATACACATACACACACACACACACATACACAACACAGATTCCAGCCAAAGCATAGTACAACAACTGCTCTAATATCTTTCACTAACACTGCATCACTTGCTCGTGATAATAATGAACTTGGCTCATGCCTGTTCCTTGATCTTTCTAAAGCCTTTGACACTGTCTCCCACCCTCTCCTCCTGGATAAACTCACTTCTTTAAATTTCTCCCCTCCTACCATTTCTGGGTTCTCTCGCTACCTCTCTAATCACCAGCAATCAGTTACATGGCTCTCTGCACTATCCCCCTCCCTCACTGTCCAAATGTGTGTCCCCCGGGGATCTATCCTTAGACCACTGCTCTTCAATATTTTCACTAACTTACTATATACCTCTTGTTCCCATTCATCAATTGTGCAATATGCTGATGACTCTACTGTCATCACCATTGCAGGTAACCTATCAGAACTACACTCTGTTATCCAGGCATCCTTCAATACCATTGAAACATAGCTTAGTGATAATAAACTAATTCTAAATCCTAAGAAAACTAGCTTCTACTCTTCCTCCCTAAAACCCTCACCAATCTCAAAACCTCATTCAACATTTTATCAAGCAATAACACCATCATCACAGCTGAACCCACACTAAATTGCTAGGTGTCACTATAGATGATCAACTTAAGTTTGATTTACATATCACAAACAGTATAAAGAAAACACACCAGAAACTTGGACACCTTTACCGCAATAAGAAATACTTAACCGACACAGCCAGAACAACTCTCTCCTATGCTTTTTTACTTCCCACACTCCTATACAGCTGTCATATATTCACTAACCTTAACACTACACTCATTTCAAAACTTGAAACTGCCCATAATAAGGTTGCCAGATTTGCAGCCAACCAATCTTACAAGTCTCACCACTGCTTATCACCTAAGCACCTGGACTGGCTCGAGTTCCCTCATCTGCTCCTTCTCCACCAACTACAAATTATCCACTCCATCCTCTATTTGCCATATTTCTTCCCCAGCCTCTCTAATATCATAAAATAATCCCCAGCTAGGTCACTTTGCAGCTCTGAACAAGGACTGTTACAAATTTATAAACCCAAAACTAAAATAAGATGTCTACTCTATAACTACAACCCAGCTACATCCTGGAACCAATTACCCTAGAAATAGTGTCTTGACCATAGCAAGCAATTCAAATTAGCCAGCCGTAAATACCTAACAAAAAAAATGGTCCTGCCACAGTAGTCATCCCCCCTGAAGCTACTACCCATTCACCTAATACTCCTCCTTACCCAAATTTTTATTTCTAACTTTTCTCTACCTCTACTTCCCTCCTTCTATCCATTCTTACTCCTTCCCGCTCCTACCTTTTCTCCCTATATCATCTATATTCTATCCAATTGCTTTCATAAAAAAAAAAAAACACATTTACTTCAACCTGACATTCTTAATGGACATCACCTCTTTAAATTCACTTTATCTTCCGTCCTACTTCTGAGTATAAGCTCTCAAACCTAACTACAGTTACACAGGTATTATACTAATAATATGCTATTTAACCTGATTGTTATTCCTTGCTGATTGTAATTGATTTTGCTATATTTTATTGCACTTTGGAGCCTCTCTCTGTCCTACTTTTGCATAAATGCTGCCTATACCTTAAAATCAATCATTTTATTACCATTCATTTCATTTGCTATTTGTAACATTATAGTAATCTTTCCTGTTGATTGTAAGTGAATTTTGTTAAACTCTATTCTCTGAGGAGCTTTTCTCCCCGGGTCTCTGCTGAAAATGAGCCAAAAGCTCAGTCAGACTAACCCGGTTAACAAATGTAAAATAAATAAATCATTATCTTCTTTCAGCTGTTCCCGTTAGGGGTCACCAAAGCAGATCATCTGTTTCTATTTCTTCCTGTCCTCGGCATCTTGCTCTGCCACACCAACCACCTGCATGTTCTCTCTCACCAAATCCATAAACCTTATCTTAGGCCTTCCTCTTTTCCTGTTACCTGGTAGCTTCATCTTTAGCATCTTTTTCCCAATAATACTCAGCATCCCTCCTCAGCACATGTCCAAACCAATGTAATCTTTCCTCTCTGGCTTTGTCTCCAAACCTCCAAACCTGGGCTGACCCTCTAATATACTTATTCCTAATCCTGTCCACCCTCGTCACACCCAGTGCAAATCTTAACATCTTTAATTCTGCCACATCAAGCTCAAACTCCTGCCTTTTTGTCAATGCCACTGTCTCCAACCCATATAACATAGCTGGTCTCATTACCCTCTTGTAGACCTTCCCTTTTACTCATACTGGTACTCGTCTGTCACAAATCTTTCCTGACACTCTTTTCCACCCACTCCATCCTGCCTGTACTCTCTTTTTCACCTCTCTTCCACACTCACCATTACTCTGAACTCATACACCTTCACCACCTCTACTCCTTGCATCCTCACCATTCCTTTATCCTCCCTGTCATTCACATATATATTCTGTCTTAGTCCTGCAGACCTTCATTCCTCTTCTCTCTAGAGCATGTCTCCATCTCTCCAGGGTCTCCTCCTCCTGTTCCCTACTCTCACTACAGATAACAATGTCATCTGCAAACATCATAGTCCACGGGGACTCCTGTCTGATCTCATCTGTCAACCTGTCCATCACCATTGCAAATAAGAAAGGGCTCAGAGCTGATCCTTGATGTAATCCCACCTTAAACGCATCCATCACTCCCACTGCAGACCTCACCGCTGTCACACTACCCTCGTACATATCCTGTACCACTCTTACATACTTCTGACACTCCCAACTTCCTCATACAATACCACAACATCTCTATAGGCACCCTGTCATATGCTTTCTCTAAGTCTACAAAAACACAGTGCAGCTCCTTCTGACCTTTTCTGTACTTCTCCATCAACACACTCAGAGCAAACATCGCATCTGTAGTGCGCTTTCCCAGCATGAAACCATACTGCTGATCACTAATCATCACGTCCCTTCTTAACCTAGCTTCCACTACTCTTTCCCATAACTTCATGCTGTGACTGATCAATTTAATCCCTCTGTAGTTACTACAGCTCTGCACATCACCCTTATTCTTAAAAATCTGTACCAAAACACTTTTTCTCCATTCCTCAGGCATCATCTCACTTTCCAATATTTCATTAAACAATCTGGTTAAAAACTCCACTGCCATTTCACCTAAACACCTCCATGCTTCCACAGGTCTGTCATTTGGACCAACAGCCTTTCCATTCTTCATCCTCTTCATAGCTATCCTTACTTCCTCCTTGCTAATCCATTATACTTCATGATTCACTATCCCCACATCATCCAACTTTCTCTCCCTCTCATTCTCTTCATTCATCAACTCCTCAAAGTACTCTTTCCAACTCCTCAACACACACTCCTCGCTTGTGAGTATGTTTCCCTCATTATCCTTTATCACCTTTACCTGCTGCACATCTTTCCTAGCTCAGTCCCTCTGTGTAGCCAATCAGTACAGGTCCTTTTCTCCCTCCTTAGTGTCCAACCTTTCATACAACTCTTCATATGCCTTATCCTTAGCCTTTGCCACCTCTTTCTTTGCCATGCACCTCATCTCCTTATACTCCTGTCTACTTTCTTCATCCCTCTGACAATCCCACTTCTTCTTTGCCAACCTCTTTCTCTGTATACTCTCCTGTACTTCCTCATTCCACCATGTCTCCTTGTTGTCCTTCCTCCATCCAGATGTCATACCAAGCACCTTTCTAGTCGTCTCCCTTACTAGCTCTGCTGTAGTTACCCAGCTATTTGGTAACTCTTCACTGCCACCCAGTGCCTGTCTTAACTCATCCCTGAACTCCACCTCACAATTACTCTTTCATTTTCCATCATTTGATCCTTGGTGCTGCCCTCACACTCCTCCTCTTCTTAATCACCAACGTCATCCTACAAACCACCATCCTATGCTGCCTAACTACACTTTCCCCAGACACCACTTTACAGTCTCCAATCTCCTTCAAACTGGCCCTCCTACATAAGATATAATCCACCTGTGTGCATCTTCCTCCACTCTTGTATGTCACCCTATGCTTCTCCCTCTTGTTAAAATGCATATTCACAACAGCATTGTCCACCCTTTTTGCAAAATCCACTGCCATCTGACCTTCTGCATTCCTTTAACACCATACCTACCCATCACTTCCTCATCCCCTCTGTTCCCTTCACCAACATGCCCATTGAAATCTGTTCCAATTACCACTCTCTCACCTTTGGGTACAGTCATCACCACTTCATCCAACTCACTCCAAAATTTTTCTTTCTCATCCATCGCACACCCAACTTGTGGAGCATATGCACTAACAACATTCATCATTACACCATCAGTTTCCAGCTTCATAAACATCACTGTATCCGACACTCGTTTCACCTCCAAAACACTCTTAGCATACTGTTCCTCCAGGATAATGCCTATGCCATTTCTCCTCCCATCCACACCATGATAAAACAATTTGAACCCACCTCCGATACACCTAGTCTTACTCCCCTTCCATCTGGTCTCTTGCACACACAATATACCAACCTTCCTTCTGTTCATCATATCGGCTAGCTGTCTCCCTATACCAGTCATCTTTCCAGCATTCAAAGTTCTGACCCTCACTACCACAGTCCTAGCCTTTCTCCTCTCTTCCTGCCTTCAGTCATGCCTTCCACCTCTTCTCCTCCTTTGGCCAACAGTAGCCCAATTTCCACTAGCACCCTGTTGGCTAACAGTACTGGTGGCAGTCATTGTTAACCCAGGCCTCAACCAATCCGGTATGTAAATATTTACTGGTGTCTGCATGAATTATTTTTTATAGGTTCATAGGTAGGTACTAGGCTATTGGCCCTAGGGCCTATACAATCCTAGCCAAAAAGGTACCCTGGCTTTTGCCACCCAAGAAAATTATTTTCCTGTGCCCCTGTCAAGCAGAACCACAGAAGTGATCCTCGGGGTGAATTTCCTATTACCCATCCAATCATCAAGATTTTTCTTGAAGAGTGCTAATGAAGAGCTCTGTCTGACATAGATAGGTAGTCTGTTCCAGAGTATGGGAAGTCTCTGGGACAGCAATCTATCCCTCCAGCATGTTCTGTTTATTGTGGTGACAAGGTTTAGGTCCCTAGAGCGTGTAGCTTGGAGGGATTGGGATTTCTTTAAGTGGAGCATGTCCAACAGCTCTGGGTTTGACATAGCTTTGTATGTTAGGCAGAGATCGCCTCTGAGTAGGTGATATACGTTGGAGTAAAGCTGGAGTTTTTTGAGACGGTCTGCGTAAGGCATCTGTTTGAGGCCAATAATCCTCTTTGTGAGGTATTTTTGTGGCTTTTCCAGTTGTTGTAGATGTCTTGTGAGGTACATACCAAAAGGGGCGTTGCACTCTATAATGGGTCTAATGAGTGATGAGTAGAGGGGAACAAAGACCTCTTTTTTTTGGATAAGAAACCTTTTGTGATGAGGTGTGCCACGTAGAAGGATTTCCTGACCACTGTGGCAATGTGATTATCAAAGGAGAGACTACTGTCCACCCGTGTCCCAAGGTCTCTTATCACACTTTCAGTGTTAAGTAGATTACCACCTATGTGGTAGTTCATGGGTACAGAGTTTTTACCAAAGGGGATGACCATGCACTTTTTGGCATTGCGCT